>NW_017719102.1:125276-163477 GCF_001865875.1 Lupinus angustifolius
CATAGGTTGATTAGATAATTGTTTATGAGAACAATTGATAAGTTTAGCTGTATTACTCAGGTAAATTGGATAATTGTTTAAGAGAATAACTGATGAGTTATAATGTAATATGTTATATATATATATATGAACTGTTTTTCATATCTGAGTGTAATATTCTGAGTAAGTCCACGCCGTCAATGAATTTATGTTCATTAGATGTCTTACTCTCTCTATTTCTCTTCCTTTTCTATTGCTTGCTTTTCGGACGTGTGCTCGTCAGGTAGACAACTCTGCTCAGATTTGGAGCTACCGTTTGTGATGTTCCAAGAGGGAGCATGAGGAATTGAGGAGAGGCAGTACCCTAGCTTTGGAGTTAGCCACTAGGAGTTACTCATCATTTTGTGACTTTTGAAACACTGATGGCTTCAGTTGTTCCTGTCTTTGTTTAGCGTCTGTGGGCGATGATTAATATTTCGCCCTTTCTTTTTGGATCGCCCTTTCTTTTGGATTTGGTATATGTTAGTGGCGATGTAGTTTCCGCCTTTGTTGATTTAGTTTGTATGAACTAAAGATGACTTAACCATTTATATGTATTGTGTTACTCAGGAAATTGTGAATCAGGTTAAGTTATCATTCGATAACGATAAGTTGATTTTCCGCATTTGAGTTACTTAAAGTGATGTCCCGGAAAAAGGAAGGTTGTAAAAGGAAACAATTTTGTACAATCTCTTTATTCAAAAAAAAATTTACCCATTTTTCCGCAATGTTTTTGAGAAGTATTTTTCGGGGCGTTACAATTAACATATAAAATATATAAAAAGTAGGAAGGAAAAAATGTGAGGAGGAGGTGACATGTGACATGAAGGAAAAAATGTAAGGAGAAATTGACATGTGGCATAAGGGAGTTTTTTTCATCCATTATGGTTGGTTTGGTTGGTTTGGTTGGTTTGGTTGGTTAAGCTTCTGCCAAAATAGATGGTTAAGCTTTGGATGAAGTTGCTTCTGCCTGTGGTGATTAAGCGTCAGTGTTGCTTCACATTCAGATTTCAAGACTGGGAGATCAAGATTCGCTCACCAGCATGAGGAGGTTTTAGAGTATAATCATCAATTCAGTAAAATCATTTCAAGCTTGGAATGTTTGATACATTCCAGCTTGCGGGGGCATGTTAAAATAGATATGTTTTCTGTTTTTTATAATCGATTAACAATATGGTTAACCGATTATGTAGTTAGTTACTTCAGTTAGTGAGTTTTGTTTGTGATTTTAATATAAAATGTGAGTCTTACACCTTTGTAATCACAATTCAATAATGAAAATATTATGATGTATTCTTCGATACTCTAGTGTCAATTCTCTTTCTCTATTAAGCTTGAATCTTTGCTCTTCTTGTTCCTATCTTGAGTTTTTTCCTTTCAAGTATGAAAATCCATGTTTTAACAGTCCCTTCATTCCTTCCTTTTGAAGTTTCAGTTTTTTTTTCAAACTTTTTCAAATTTTATATTTTCAAGGGGCTAAGTAAAAAACAAAATTTTCTGGTTTTATCTTCATTAAATAATTAGGTGTATTTCTTTGTTCATTTTTTGTTTTCATTTTAAATGAAATCGGAAAAGGAGAGTGAAAACAATATGTTTGCATTGCTATTTTCATTTCATATTTCTGAAAACATGAGTTTCATTTTCAAAATTTTCGAAAATGAAAAAATGTCATTCACAACATTTTCAATTATGAGACAATGACATTTTATTGAAAATTTTAAGACTTTTGTCACTCTTTCGTTCTATATCTTTTGATATTTTAACTTTTCCATATTATTTTGAATGTTTTGATATTTTGAAAACTCAATACACATATATATTTTACTATCCAACTATACCCTTATTTATTACCTATATTTTAATCACATGTTTTTTTTTCATTTTTAATACAGTTTTCAATATGCATTAAATATGGCTATTTTGGTCAAATAATATCAAAATTTTATATCATTCAATAATTTTTAAACTATGAGATAACCTTAAACATCAAAATTTGTGGAATGAGTGATGTATATTTTTTAATTACATCTCTACTAATATCAAAACACCAAAATCAATCAATGACTCTCACGTCTAGGCCCTCATACATCTGCATAATAGAATTATTTTTTTATCTCTCAATATAACAACTTTTCTCCACCTCTTTTATGGTAATGTTAGAATATAGTTCAATTATGGGTATGATAATATATGATTTTAGGATCAAAACTATTAAATATTATATCACTGATATGTTACAAAATTATTTTAACTTTAACTTTCTTATATAGTACTTACTATTGCATGATATTCGTTATGACTTTTGGCATGGTTTTATGGTAGCTAATGGTCAAGTCCAGTAATCAAAGGTGTTCAATGTGTTATTGACATAAAATTCGTTGAAACAAAAAATGCAAATATCAAATATATAGACATCATATGAAATAATTGAATTCACTATTTTAATGATTAAAATTTAGAATTGAATTAATTGTAAGAGTAATTATACTAGTTTGTAAAGTTTATAGTGAATGATTTTGGAAATAAAAATGATAGTAACAAATATGTTTTGAGGAAATGAAAATTATTTTTTGGGATTGAAAATCGGAAATAGAAATAGAAAACATTTCTTGAAAGTCAACACACCCTTAACCTTTCATCATTTTTATACCATAAATTTATCAAAGAATTAAATCTGTACAATTTTTAAGAGAATAATGTGGGGATTTTTCTAAAATACCATAAAATAGAAAACAAATTAATAATACATTAATATGTGTGTTCATATCTTGAAGTACAGCTATCTACCACTTGCAATAAAAATCATTTTTTATTTATGTAAAATATAAAATTTAAAGAGATAGTATTAATATTGAAGTTTTAATCACTCTAGTTATTTTTTAAATTGTTTACATACAGTGAGTTGTAAATTGTACATTATTATAGTATCATATTAAAAACATAGTTTTTAATGGAATTTTTCATAATGTTATCACTCACTAATATTAATATTAGTATTAAAAATGCTTACTTCTAAATTCATATAATATGTAATGCAAATTTAGATAAGTATTTGTTACCAAACATAACATTTTAGGGGTGTCACCATAATTACCATAAAACAACAAAATTCACAAACTAAAAATAAGGCTTGATGATAGAGGAAAAGGGAATTACAAAAGCAAATGAGATTTTGCCCATGTGAAATGGAATTAACTTTTCATACTTCACACAGATATTTAAATTAGAATGGTAGTTGGGGAATTTACAACAATTGTGAGAACATATTATTGATATGACTAGAATAATATTTGTGATGTCGTTTTGAGATATTATTAAATATAATTATTATTGTAGAGTACAATTTAAAGGGTCAAATATGTTTCACATATCACATGTGTCCCTTTTATTATTGTATAAATACATCAAATTAAGCAACCCACAAATAGGTGAGAATTTTATATTATTGATCGTTCCATTTGCTAAAATCAGGAAAAACAAAACATAATTAAGTGGTTCTTTCTCTTGGGACCCTGCTGAAAGCTTGACTTGGTGTAACAACCTATGGTTCCTCTCCATCCACACAAACAATAATCAGGACCAAAATATTCATGACAGCAACAATATTCAGTGACAACAAAAAATTGATACCTATACATATTATTTGTTTCATTATAAATACAATCCATTGGTCTCCAAACTAATTTATTCGAAGTATACAAAACTAGAACCTTGTGGGAATAAATTAGGTTCACAATTAGGATTGTATGGGTGTGTGTCAAAAAATGTCATTTCTTATTAAATGAAAGATAACTCATCACTATCAACGTGTGAAAATTGAAACACCATGGTAGCAAAGTAAAGAAAACAACAAGAAAGAAGTGAATAACCTCTTTGTATTGAAGAAGAAAATTGATCAAAAGAATTGCATACACTATGATATGAATTTGTGAAAAACTACTTGCTTAAACTAAAAGGAGAAAGGCTACTTAAATAATACTCTATAAGTCCTAATCAAAACAGAAAAATAACTAAAAAAACAGAAACTTTCTATCTATAGAAAGTTTTAACAGAAATAGAAAAAATGGATTTTCAAAAAGTTGTCAAAAAAGGAAAGAATGAGAAAAATGTGTAGAATTAAGTTTCTGGGTTGGGATGATAGGCTTTCTCATTTTCAACATCCCCCTCAAGCTTGCCATATGAATGTTGATAATGCCAAGCTTGTGTAAGAGACTTCGAAAAAGTGAAGGAGAAAGAGATTTAGTAAAAATATCCGCAAGTTGAAGTGAAGAAGGAATGGGGAGAAGATGGATTAGCTTGTTCTGCACTTTCTCACGAACCACATGGTAGTCTATTTCGATGTGCTTGGTTCGTTCATGGAAGACCAGGTTTGCAGCAATGTGTAAGGCAAAGTTATTGTCACAATAGATGCTAATTAGTGCTGGATGAGAAATCTGAAGGTCTTGAAAGAGGTACATGAGCCATTGAGCTTCACATGAAGCCATAGCCAAAGCTCTATACTCAGCTTCAGCTGCTGATCTGGAGACAGTGTTTTGTTTCTTGCTTTTCCAAGAAATAAGACCAGTTCCTAGAAAAAACACCATCATGTGACTGACTTTCGAGTATCCAAACAAGTAGCCTAATCAGAATCTGAATAACCCTTTAGAGTTGTGTGATTGTTGGTGGGAAAGAAAATTCCTTGGCCTGGTGAACCTTTGAGATATTTTAATACTCTCGTTGCAGTTTTGTAGTGTGAATCAGTAGGAGATGCCAAATATTGACTCAAAGCTCCAACAGAAAAGGATATATCGGGTCTAGTATGTGTCAAGTATAACAGCCTTCCCATAAGCCTTCTATAGGAGGTAATGTCCTCAAGAGTTTATCCTGTGGCAGATTGAAGCTTTATGTTGTATTACATAGGTGTTGAAGCTGGTTTTGCTCTAAGGAAGCCAGTTTCTTGAAGTAAATCCAGGGTATATTTTCTCTGGTACAAAGTTATCCCTTGCTTGGATCTGGTCACCTCTATTCCTAGGAAGAACTTGAGTTCTCCAAGATCCTTGATGCTGAATTTCTTATGCAACATTGCTTTGGTCTAAATTATTTCATTTAAGTTATTTCCTGCTAACACAAGATCATCAACATAAACTAGAATGGTTGTGAAGCCAATGTTATTAATTTTAAGAAACAATGAGTGATCAACAAAATATTTTTTGTAACCAAATTAAATCAAAGTATTTGTGAGTTTATCATGCCATTGTCTACTAGCATGTTTCAAGCCATAGATGGACTTTTGTAACTTACAGACCATGTTGGGATCAGTGTTGTGCAATCCTGGTGGAATTCTCATGTAAACTTGTTCTTTGAGATCACCATGAAGAAAAGTCGTGTTGATATCCAATTGGTGTAAATGTCAATTATGAAGGGCAGGGCTGAAAGTCTGCATGTAGTCAACTCCCTCAGTTTGTTAAATCCCTTTGCAACTAGCTTTGCCTTGTATCTTTCTATGGACCCATCTGCATTATGTTTTATTTTGAACACCCATTTGCATCCTATGGCCTTTTTATGATTAGGAAGAGTGGTTAAAATCCAAGTGTTGTTTCTAGCAAGAGCATCCAATTCAGTTTTAATGGCTTCTCTCCAGCAGTGGTGTTTAATAGCCTCATGGTAATGACTAGGAGTATGATCAATGGATAAAGACAAGGAGTAGTTTCTATGTTTGTTGGACAGGTCCTGATAAGAAAGAGTATCACTAATAAGGTATTTAATGTGATGGTGAGGAGTTTTGAAACCCTGGGCCAAACTACAATGATAATCATTCAAATAGTTAGGGGTCCTTCTAATTCTGTTGGATTGTCTAGTAGGAGGAGGGTCAACAACAGGTTCAATAGGTGTTTGGTTAGGATGTGGTTCTATTGGTTCATTAGGTGCTTGGGCAGGTTGCACATTAACATAATCAATAGGTATAGAGTGATTAAACATATCTAGGTTGTCAATAGGTAATGTAGCAGTGTTGTTGTTGTCATATCCTCTCTTATTGACTTCTTTATTCAAAAGGAAATTATGTGTTCAAAAACGGCAACATTTTTGGATAAGAAAACTTCATTTGTTGCTAAGTCAAGCAAGATGTACCATTTGGTGACATGTTGAAAGCCTAAGTAAATGCACTTTCTAGACCTAGGGTCCAATTTCTTCCTATGTGAGACTAAGGTGGAAGCATAGGCAAGGCTGCCAAATACCTTGAGATTTCTGATGTCAGGCAAGGTTCCAAATAATTCCTCAAAAGTAGATTTGTTGGATAGAAATTTGGTAGGTTGTATGTTTATTAAGTGGAGGGCATGAGATAATGCATAATTCCAAAAGCAGTTAGGTATGTTAGACTGAAAGATTAAGGCTCTAGTTACCCCAAGGATATGCTGATGTTTTCTCTCTATAACCCCATTTTGTTGGGGTGTTTCAATGCAAGAAGTCTGATGTTCTATCCCTTTGGACAAATGGAAATCCTTAAGAATAAATTCATTGCCATTATCACTTCTGATGGCTTTTATCCTTAGGCTAAATTGGGTCTCAACAAAGGATGTAAAGCTTCTAATAAGGTGATTGGTTTCACTTTTCTATTTCATGAAAAAGGCCCATGTAAACCTAGTCTTATCTTCAACAATTGTAAGAAAGTATTTGTGCCCAAAAGTAGAGGGGACGGTAATAGGTCCCCATATATCAATATGAATCAAATCAAAAACAACAATAGGTTTAGTTACACTAACAAAATATGGCAATCTCTGCTAAATGACAAGTATTGCATGGATCATTGTTTCTATTACACTTGACAAAAGGAAATATAGTTTGCATAGTAAGAAGCATTTTCTCATGAGATAGGTGACCTAATCTAGAATGCCACAGGTTAGAGTCATCATAGCTAATGTAAGCATTAATTTTGTGAGGCTTATCATAATTCTTGGTGGATTTGTTTAAGACATATGGACCCCTTTTAGCTCAACTGCACCAATCATCCTCAAGGACTGTAGGTCCTGAATATGATAATGATTGATTGAGAAAGTTAATGTGCAACCTAAGGAGGTAGTGAGTTTTGATATGGATATGAGATTGAAATTAAAAATTGGTACATATAGCACATCAGCAAGGTAAATTTGGTCAGAAAACATTACAGTTCCTGAATAGTTGGCAAGAACTTGATTGTCATTAGGTAAAGTGATAGAGAGAGGTTTAATTCTCTTGTAGTTTTGAAAGAAACTAGGGGAATGACAGACATGGTCTATTTCCCCTATGTCAAGGACCCAATAATTTGATTTAGATCCATGAGATAAAATGAAAGGGATATTACCTGAGGCATGCTTATCTGTGACAGAAGTGGAATTATTGATTGAATTTACTTGGTTGATGCCATGAGATGTTTGCACCATGGATTCCTTGATCAAATTATTCAATGCATTATGTTGTGTTGAAGTGAAGAGCAAATTAGGATCATGTTTATCTTCTTTAAACTCTATGTCTGTAGAGTTTTCTGATTCATTCAATAGATCTGGTATATCTTGTCCAGTGTAACTATTAATATTATTGGTGTTTGTTGAGTAGCTTGGGGGAAATCCATGCTTCTTGTAGCATGTATCAATTGTGTGACCAACCCTTTGACAATAGGTGCATTATTTCTATCCTCTTCCAATTCCATTAGATCTTCCTGGCCCATTTGTTCTTCCACTGCTTATTCCTCTGTTCCCTCTTCCTCTTCCTCTCAATCTTGTGTCATAGTTGTTGGTTGAAAATTTTGCAGAGAACTTTGGATCCTCAAGCTGCATTTGTCGTTCTTGTTGAACCAACATTGAGAATACTTTCTTGATAGGAGGTAGATGATCAATAAGCATAATTTGTGATATAATGGGGGAGAACTGGTCATTGAGTCCTCTTAAGAAGCAAATTACATAATCGTTTTCTCTGTAGTTTATCATAGAAGGGATGGTGATACATTTGCATTTTATTTCACAAGAACAAGGCGGAATTGGTCTATAGTCATCAAGTTATTGCCATAGTCCTTTCATTTGAGTGTAGAATCTGTCAATTGATAAGTTTCCCTGCTTGATAGAATGAATTTTCCCAATTAATTCAGATACTCTGAACATATCTCCTTGGTGATATCTCTCACACAAGTCTTTCCAGATTTATTGTGC
Source organism: Lupinus angustifolius (assembly GCF_001865875.1). Classification (NCBI taxonomy): domain Eukaryota; kingdom Viridiplantae; phylum Streptophyta; class Magnoliopsida; order Fabales; family Fabaceae; genus Lupinus; species Lupinus angustifolius. Next base: position 133,454 of record NW_017719102.1, read on the forward strand.
TTCTTCCATCCATAAAACACTTTGAATGATGGATGGTTCAACTTAGTGTGTGAGCCAAGATACAACAAGATTGTTGCATCTTTTCCAAAATGAATACATTGGATCATGAGGAGGGGGTCTAGGTAGTGTTCCATCAACAAACTCATACTTTTTTTTTGTCTCTAAAGCCATGGTCATAGCACGAGACCATGCATGATAGTTTTCTCCGTTTAACAAAGAAGAAACAAGAACAGCACATGGCCCTTCATTTGAGTGCATGTAATAGGGAATCGAAGGATCAAGTAAAGGGTTGATTATTTGGTTTGCCATTGATCAATAGAATAGATGCAGCAGAATGAAGAAAGAAGGAATGAAGAACACAAAAAAAGGATCACAAAGAATGTAAGAATGGCGCAGGAGAGTCACCCTTTCAAGGGTGCTCTGATACCATGTGAAAATTGAAACACCATGGTAGCAAAGTAAAGAAAACAACAAGAAAGAAGTGAATAACCTCTTTGTATTGAAGAAGAAAAATGAGCAAAAGAATTGCACACACTATGATGTGAATTTGTGAAAAAAACTACTTGCTTAAACTAAAAGGAGAAAGACTACTTAAATAATCATCTATAAGTCCTAATCAAAACAGAAAAATAACTAAAAAGCATAAACTTTCTATCTATAGAAAGTTTTAACAGAAACAGAAAAAACGGATTTTCAGAAAGTTGCCAAAAAAGGAAAGAATGAGAGAAACGTGTAGAATTAAGTTTCTAGGCTGGGATGGTGAGCTTTCTCATTTTCAACACAACGAGTGTTGATTCAAGTGATACATGTTTAATTCCTCTTAAGCAAAGTCTCGGGTTCGACTCTTGTGGATGAAAAAATACACGTTGGAGAGTTAACCTCACATACTTGTAGATGTTCCCAACTCGGACAGGATTGTCTTCAGTGCGATGATACATGTGGGAAACAGAAAAATAACACATCACCTAGTCCAACAAATTAAGGAGATGATTTAAATACTCGTTAGATACTCATCCAATTGACAATTGGCTTAAATCTTAATATGATATCGGAACATAACTTTTCCTTGATTATCATAAATTAAAAGATATATTTCATATTAATTCAAATGTAACTCATTGGTAGATTGAGTTCTTTAGAATGAACATATTGATAAGTAAGTTTTACATTATTTTGAGAGTGGTTTAAATAGTTTTTGTGTATTGGATAAAAAATTAGAAATTGGTTAAGAGCCTAATCTCATGTTTCTCAATCCCATTACACCTCTATTACATTCAATCAACTCTGCCATGTATCTTAATGTTGCTCCAAGTAGCATAATGTTATTTTGTTGGTTTCATTATGTCTGGTTTCTAAAACTTCACAACATAAACTCAAAATGAAGAGGCAAAACCTCTTATTTTTATAAGAAAAATAAATCATCAGCTGAAGTACCAGAGCTACCTAAAAAAAATATAAAATAGGGTTTTTAAAAGAAAAATAGTTTTTTATATGGTCTAGAAGAAATAATTTATTTAAAATCACTTTAAGCAAACATATTATTGGAATGGACAATCACACATTTGTTGAAATGGACAATCACACATCTTAAAAAAGATTAATTTCTTACCCAAAATAGTAAAGAGATATCATTGAACCTTGATAGTACCAAAAAAATGAATAATAAAATAAATGGTGAAAGGGTCTTCAACGATGATCCATGTCATTCCCTTAATGCATTATTGAAGATATTTGATTTTTGCTTTCTCTCTAAAGTCTAAATACTATAAAAGTAATTTTATTGTAATCAATCAATTAATACTAATAATTAGAATAATATATTTTCTGACTCCAAATCTGAAATATTAAAATATTTGTTGTATTTTTATAGCAAACTAAAAAATTATTTTCAATAACTTTCTTAAAATGTAAAATTTAGCAGCCTACCTACAAAATATTTATTATAAATTGATTGAAATTTAGTTTCAAAATTAAATAGTTCTTGGATAGCTTGGTGTCACTTGAATTGAATAGTTGAATTGAAATGAAGGTATTGAGTTTTACTCTCTAAAAACAATCAAACTCCGGCACATATTGTTTTGTAGTTTTTAATCTTTTTAAGCATGGCCCATAAACAAACAAAAATTATGACTTAATGTGTCTTATATTTAATTTCATGTAAACACCACATGAATTAGCTCTAAAAGTTTAAATTCGGAAGGTCATTTCACTTATTCGGCAATTAACCAGTAGAGGTAAATTAAATTCTTTTTTTAAGTTTTTAGTACTACAGATTGGGCAAGAAACTAAAAATTCTCTTAATATTATTTTGTTTCTTTTAAAATTATTTTTTCAATTCTCTTTTAATATTATTTTGTTTCTAGCATCATTATTTTTTCCCGAGGTAAAGATTATCTCTAATACTAGAAAGAATAATACATAGAAAAATACAGTTAAAAAATAATATAATATAATACTTTTATCTTTTAAATATATTATAATAATACTTTTACTTTCTAATGCAAAAGGAAAGTGAAATACTTATCTCTCTATTACAGAGATAAGTCTTTTCCCTTTTCAGTTATTTTCTATAACTTCTAATCATGCCCACAGAATTTGATTAGTTATATGTGAGCTAACCAACTTGGCCATATAAAAACATAAAAGGCCGTACTACCCGGCCTTGACATGGTTTGGGTTGTACATCTAACTATCTAAGCATCACTCCAAGGCAACTCTTTTATAAAATTATGAGTAGTGATACATTTTTTATTAAATTATCTGTAAAGATTTCCACATCACAAAAAACATTTTTTTATTAATTATAAGACTCTAAATATATGTATTATTAGTATAAAAATTTATATACAATTAATATATCATTTACACGTATTATTATATTTAATATAATTAAAAGTTAATAATAATTATATATGAATAGTAGATTATATATCGACAATACAAAAACTCTTACATTATGTGAATACATTTTTTCTCGAATTATTGTATTATAATTTTATATAAAATATAATGTATATAGAATCTATAATATAAAAGCCCAACAGAAGCGCCTGAACAAAACCAATAGGTGATAACTGATAAGGTGATATCTAACCTGATCTGGTGCGTCCACTGCACAAATTGAATAATGACTTTAATACCAACTTTTCTCATAAACTAATAATGATCATTTTCATTTTGCCACATAAGTGGGTGATTAAAATAAAATTTCCAAGATCCAGACGCATCTCTTTTCTTTTAGTGGTATTTGTTATTTGAACATCCAGAATTTTACCATACATCTATTTTAATTTTTTATAAATATAATGTAAATGATGTTTACTTTTATTATTGACCTTATATATGATAACTAACTTTAATTAATTACATAAAAATATAATATTTTGAGACCATATAAGAGTTTAATATACATATGTAGTGTCATTATAATTTTTATATAATTAATACATCATTTGTGTATTATTTTTATTTAAAAATAAATAATAATTAATATATGAATATTGAAATATATACCGATAATAACACTAAATATAAACTTTTATATTTATCAATTTATAGACTATTTTCTCATATCAAATTTAATAAAACATATTTTTTGTCAATAACATTAACACCAGGAAAAAAATGTATACATTGGGATAATAAATTTTTTTACACAATTATTACATTATTTATCATTTATTTTTAATTATTATTATCTTTTTAATTTGTACACGTTGGTGGATAGATACTACATTCTAACACTCAATAATTGCGGTTTGGGACATATATAATGGGCCATTCAGGCATTATTGTTGATGCAGCCAAGCTTGATTTGAGTATAACTTAATTATAGATATATGTTGTCGCACTTGCCACTGGGACGTGTATTAATTATAACTTAGTAATGTGGGAGGGGTGGAAAGGGAAAAGGCTATAATCATTGAATTTTGTAAGGCGATGGGATAATTACACCTTAAACCTTTATTGCTCTTTTAACAAATTGGGAAGAGCATGTCATTTTTTTCGAATAAATTCAAAATTTTAAGGGGATAATCTACAAAATATAAAGAAGATAATATTATAGATAGGTTGATCTTAGTTTACCTCCGCTCTACTTTTTAATAATTGATTTGAATTGAATTTTGAGTTTAATAAGATCGATTCAATTAAAGCTTATAAACTTTGAAGCATAATAATAAACTTAAATTTATATGGTTCATCTTTTTGTATTATATATACTAGCGTGTTGACATGCACTGTTGTGTATGTCAACTCGCTTTCCTATCATTTGTAATGTATAGTTTGTATTTTATAAATTCAAATATAATTTTTTGCGCTAAATTTACGGTTGAATTTATTCAATTGGTCTAATATTCAATTTTTTAAATGCACTTTTAAAATAAGAAGATAATAAGGATAAAATAAAAAATAATATTATATGATTTTTGGTAGAAATAAAAAAATATTGAGGGCAAAATAGGAAAACATAAATTACACCATAATGTGTAGTTATTTTGTGTTTTCCCTTTATTAATAGTATAGATATATATATAATATAAAGCCAAAATATTATATAACTATCACTATGATTTAATTTTTACTTTCTTATTTTGCCCTTAATATTTTTTAATTTATATTTTCCTATTTTGAACTTAAATTTTTTTAATTTCTACCAAAAAAAACTATATAATTTTAGGTAACCACTATTTTAACACAATAACCATATATCTTGCATTAAATTGGACATTATAATAAACCAAAAAATATATAACATAAAGTACTCAATAAAAAACATTATAACTCTCTTAAATAAAATATATAAAAATTAAATACTTAATATCATAAAATAAAAATGCGGGTCGGCAAACACAAAATGTCTATCGATATGCTAGTATATATAAATAAAAATTATACTTTTAAAACATTTTTATAAAATATTTTAATGTATATCATATTAATATATTAATATAAGAAGTATATTTATGTAAAATTTATAATTTAATTTTAATTTTTATATAATATATATTTATATATTTAATATGTATAGTTTCAAAGATTCTCTATCTATTCTCATCGTTAATTTTATAGAATAAGAAATTATATTTATAAAAAATTTAATAAATAAATAACCTAAATTACCAATAAGAAACAACATGGAACATAGTACTAACACTAATAAAATAATTCCACTTTCTATTATGATGCTACAGATAGCCACGTTCACCCATCAACGAAGAAAAGTCACTACTGATGAACAATGCTTTCTTTTTAGTTTCCCTTGCAACAAAAAGTTATGGAAAACGTATATAACGCCGTTTGGATGAAATAAAGTGCCTCGTACCTACACCGTAGGTGTGCTTTTAAATTTAAATGCTTATTTTTTATGCCTATACCTGTGCCTGGTGTCGTATTTCTCTTTAGTGAATCCAGATCCTCTCTGCTAAATTTTTCTATATCTATGTATTAGTTCAATAATATTTTCATAAATATCTTAATATATATTAGTATGATAATTAATAAGAAATGTTATTCATTATGAGGCAAAATTTTATTGGATTGTTATAAGGGCAAACAATTCGTGTTCCTCTTTCATATGCATGTATTTGCTCCTTTAATAATTTTTAGATTAAAGATATATTTTCTAGTGTATTATGGTGGTAGTTAAGGATATAAATAATATATCTACCGAGAGTGTAAGTAATAAAATAAATGATAAATGATGTGTTGATTGTATAAATATTTACATAATGAATAATAGATGATTCATTGATTTAATATTGCGAAATCCGAGCCGTACATCAAACCAGAAAATGTCTCATATTAGGTTTAATAATTATATAGTGACAAAATTTTATATAATTAATAATTATATTGAAATAACATATTTCCGTCTTTGTTTGGACCGTATAGTGACACAAAACATTAGAGTTGTGTTATGTTTTTTAAAATTTTAAGTGAACCGTCCAATTCACTTCCCGAGATATTGCGGTTTATCGAGTTTAACATAGTTGTAACAAAATTTCTCTGATTCAAAGCAGTTCAATCCTAACTCATTTAAGATTACAAATCAAAGTTATTTTCAAGTTCGGTCAGTGGTCAAACTGGTCAGACCGTCCGGTCCGATTATCACAATACTGCATTGACTATGTATAAATCTTTATACTAACAATGTATAGATATTACACTCTAAATATTATACTCATAAAATATATAATATCATGACCAAGGTTAGTAAGGTTCCCCTTAAACTAACAAAAGTGTTTAAACAATTTGTATATCCTTTTACTCCCAAAAAAGGATATTATGTAGTTCAATTTGATGCTTCAATTATTTTTACTATTTTTTAACAAACAAACTTAAAAGATATAGAGTATAATGTTGCATCAGCACTACACAACTTGGGACTTTTTTCCACATAAGAACACCAAACTCTAGTAAGAAAGCATCATTTGACACGTCTTTCATATATAAAAAGAGCTCCAGGCCTTAATTATTTCCACATAAGTTGAGAAGAATCAAAGATGATTAACAAGACTGCTGTGAAAGGCCAAAGAAATGAAGAATATACCAATGAAGTTATTTACAAAATGCATTTGTGTCATGTAATGGTTTAATAATAAGAAGATGAAATCATAATGCATGATTTACAGAAGAAATTTAGTGTCATTTATATTTATCATTCTAATCATGAAAACATATAAATTAAATATTATATGGAATAGCTATTTAGAAAGTCATATTATATGACAAATTATATGAAATGACATGACTATTTGATAAAATATGTTATACAAAGGGGCGTGTCTCGTGAAAACATCTCTATATATTAAAGACATTATTATTACTCTATCCAACAATGAATTACATTATTTTCTTATGGGAATAGAGTATCTCCTTACTTTACATAAGGAGATAAGTTATCTCCTCCTGCCAGTGAAATCATGACATGTGTCATGTTTTCACAATTTTCTATAAAAATATTTTTAAAAATAAACAAAATAGCACACATGTCACATTTTTATTGGTTAGAGGAGATAAGTTATCTCCTTATATAAGGAGATACATTATTCTCTTATCTCCATCATTCATGTATTATTAAGAAATAAAAGGGATCAAGAGGAAGAAACCATGATTTTCATCAAATTGAAATGACTTGGTTCAATTGATCCAATAAGTCAGACTATTTCAGTTAATCAATTAAAAAATAACATTAAACAATATTATTTTAAACTTAGAAAATCTAATGCTTTCAACTTATGTGCAATCATGTTTGTCATTTGTTAATTTTATATTGTAACAAAATTTTAATTATTTAATTAATTATTAAAATTATTTATCAATTTTTGTTGTGATTAAAGCATACAATTTGTATTATTTGAGGATGTTTTTAACTTATTTGTGACGTTTTAGGGTAGTAAAATCTTTCTTACTAGTGTTAAATTATTTGGTTTTGTGGTGGTAACATTTTTAAATTTGGACAAGAAAAATTATTAAATAATATTAGCTATTATTATTTAAAAAAATTAGAATTTTTAATCTAAATTTAGTGACGTACTTACAAGCTTTCGGTTATCTTTTAAGCTACCAATAAGATATTGGTATAGTGTAAGACTATAAGTTCTCAAGGATCATCAAATATGTTAAAACATCACTTGTTTGATTCTTGATAATGATGTTTATTAGGAGAGACAGTCGCACACCTCAAAATAGATTAATTATTTATCTATAAGATAAAAGAATACATTTGAAAGAAAAATTTGTGTGAAGACATATATATATATATAAGCAATAAAATGTTCACAATACATTAAAAGTATAATTCTAATTAAAATTTAATATTAAATGATAACACTAAAAACATAAATACACTTATATCTGAATATGACATATTTTATATCTTTTCATTCAAGTTTTTCCATTGTTATACAAAAAAAAAAAAAAAACCTATCTAATAAGTAATAAGCTTCCAAGTGACTGATAAGTTACTGGCTGACTTATAAACTATTTGTGTTAAACAAACTTGAAGACTTACTTAACACATCATACAAACATATTTATATGTATTATTCACATATCCACATTTTTTTTAAAATGCAAAGGACACATTATTGTATGGTGTCTTATTTTAATGTTTAGGTGTGATATGAAATGAGGTGCCAAAGATGAAGGTATCTTTATCATCATGATGACTAAACAAAACAAATGGGGGATGTACACACAAGAAGAGAAGTTAAATTTGAAGTCCAAATATTATTATTATTAATAATAACAATAAGAGAAAAGTGAAATAGATCCGTCACCGTAAACAAACGGTGGTCCATAAGAAAAAAGAGTGGTAATATCCAGTGTAGGCTCTAACCTCCAAAATGTCCTTATAATGAGACACTCACCTACGTCTCTTCTTTCTCTCTCCACTCTCATTTCTCACCACACCACACTCTTCTTCCTCTTTCTAAAATTAGGGTTTTTAATTTGAAATATTAAATATAATAAAATTAAAAAATTAAAAAAGTTGGGAAAATAGGGGAAATTATTGTGGATAGTGTTTTGAAAGCATGGTTGTCGATGATATGGTGAACAGCATCGTCGTCGGTTATGGAGTTTCCTCTTCTCGATTTTCTGATGCTTATCCCAAAAGGTATTTCCTTCAAGATCTTCATTTTTTTAACAAAAATAAATGATTCTGCTTATTTATTTGTGGTTTTGATTCAGTATTTTTCACATGATTTTGGAGGAATATGTGGAATTTGGTTTAATATAATTTTCCTATAGCGTTTTCGAGAACACTTCATCTCTCTGTAGAGAATGAAGAGATGTCATATCATTGTGTTAGATATGGGGAGATATTTCTGTTTCTGTTGTTGAAGTTTATTTAATTATTTAGACATAAAATAGTCATTTTACAGCAGAAGTAATAATTTTTAATATGCTAGAATTTTGATCTGGTTGTTTTTGTTGATTTTGTTTATTTTGGTTTGTTTATCAAATTGAATTGATAAATCCAGGGGTTTGATGGAGGGGAGATATAGTGGGGATTGATATGTTGATGAAGGTGTTTATAAGGTTATTTTGTTGAATTGTGTTTTGGGATGACAAAATTGAACCAACCAGCAATAGAACTCATCAAAAAGATGATCATGATGATGTGGTAACATGGGTGGTGAGTCTTGTCTCGCTTCTTTGTCAATGGATAATCATCACCCTCACCCATCCACACTCTTGTCCATGGACTCAAGCGCATCTTCTCATGAGGAATTGGATTTGGAAATGAATCGGCAAATCATACTTTCTCGTCCGCCTGATATCAACTTGCCCCTGTCAGCAGAGCGAAGCCCACCGCCGCAGCAGCCGTGGATTTCTGATCCTTGTGATATTCTTGATGTTGGTCTTGGCACTCAAGGATATGAGACAGAGAGTTTCCTCAATCTACCCAAAGCTGCTGGAAGGAAATGTGCGAAGCGAGTTGATAGCATATGGGGTGCTTGGTTTTTCTTCAGTTTTTACTTTAAGCCTGCCTTGAATGATAAATCTAAGGCCAAGATTGTCAGGGACAGCAACGGTGTTTCGGGGTTCGATAAATCTGATCTCAAGCTGAATGTTTTCATGGTTCAACATGACATGGAAAACATGTACATGTGGGTTTTCAAGGATAGGCCTGAGAATGCATTGGGTAAGATGCAGTTGAGGAGTTACATGAATGGGCATTCTCGACAAGGGGAGCGCCCATTTCCATTTAGTGCTGACAAGGGTTTTGTTCGATCGCACCGGATGCAAAGAAAGCATTACAGAGGGCTTTCAAACCCTCAATGTGTACATGGCATCGAGGTTGTTCATTCACCCAGTCTGATGTGTCTTGATGAGGATGATCGGAAAAGGTGGACAGAACTCACTAGCCGAGATTTGAATTTCACAATCCCACCTGAAGCAAGCGATTTCAGTTCATGGAGGAATCTTCCCAACACAGACTTTGAGCTTGAGAGGCCACTGCCGCTAATCAAGATTGCTCCAAATGCACACCCAAAGAAGCTGCTTAATGGATCTGGACTGAATTTGTCAACTCATCCGTCTAACCACAGTAATGGCAATGGGTTGGACCTATCTCCTATCAGCAGCAAAAAGAGGAAAGACTTTTTCCCTCATGGCAATGGTGAAGAATGTTATCTGGCTGTTAATCTTCCATCTGACAGGGTTACAGATATAGAAATGCACCCAACCGAGCCGCACTGGATGCATGACTTTACTGGGGTGATGAGGAATGTTTATGGACCTGTTACTGCTGCAAAAACTATCTATGAGGATGAGAAAGGTTACTTGATTATTATCAGTCTGCCCTTTGTAGATCTTCCCAGTGTGAAAGTTTCTTGGAGGAACACTATGACTCATGGTATCATAAAGGTTTCGTGTATGAGCACATCGCGAAAGCCGTTTATCAAGAGACATGATAGGACATTCAAGCTTACAGATCCATCCTCAGAGCACTGCCCTCTTGGAGAGTTTGTCCGTGAAATCCCCCTGTCAGCTCGAATTCCCGAAGATGCCAATATTGAAGCTTACTATGATGGCCCAGGATCTGTGCTTGAAATCATGGTTCCAAAACATCGTGTAGGACCCGAAGAGCACGAAGTCCGTGTCTGCCTCCGCCCTCATCTGGGAGGGAATGATCTTATTTAACTTGAGATAGGCACTTACAAAAAATAAATCTTAAAAAAGGTTGTTAGGGATGCTAGTATGGTGCTTCTTTCACTGTTTTTTTTTTACTTCCAACCATGCAGTGTTATATTACCGATGTGTCTTAAATTATCTCCAGCAATTTTAGCTCGCTGCTCTGGTTCTTTTTGTTGTTCCAGTGCAACTTTTAAGCTTTTGATTTTAGGCATTGGTGATCTTTGAACAGCTAGTTCTGATAATTTATATGAAATTATGAAGATACTACCTTTGGAGTAGTTTGTTACTTTTATCTCCGTATGTATCTGATGTACAATCTTGTGACAAAATTATCTACTTTTGGGTTGAATGATGTACCCCATATTCAGGTTAGTGTCTCCTTTGTTGCAAGGGTACATCATGATATTAACAAAGATTCAGGAATGAAGTTAACTAAATAACGTTGCCAGCAGTTCATTATGTAATAAGCGATAGGAATCAAATCAGCACCACTTTTTATGTTGTATATTGACTCTTTTTTTGTTTAACTAATGATATCCTCTCATCTTATGGATAAGAAACTAATCTCTTTTAGATGTAATAATGTCTTTTGTAACAAGTGTTACTTTTAGTAATTAAATCTTTCACCTTTTGATTTATCTCATGATTCGGTGAGATTTTACACCTAGAGAGACATTTTGTTAGTATATATTGACTCAGCTGTTTTTTTTAGTAATAAGAGAGGATCTTAATATTTCAATAATTCGTCTATAAATAAAATATTCAATAAAGTTTGGTTTAAAAAGTGATGATGAGATGAAAGGAACAAAAAATGGAAGGTGGGAAAATGAGCAGGATCTCCAGGATATTCAGCAACACTACTTTTTTGTTTACTTTTGGGATGAATGGGTGATGTTGTTACAGAAACTGATGCTATAATGTCCACACCTACAGTGTTATCTTGAAGACAAAAAGACAAACTCAAATACGCATTATCTATTGTGTTATCTTGAAGAGTCTGAAATATACTTTTCTTCCTTTTTCTGGTTGTTACTGATATGTTGACTTAACAACAAAAGATATTTTGCATATCCCATAATATATGATTCGGGAATCATTCCCTTTATGTCAAAAATTTGTGCAGTTTCAATTAAATTGAAGCTTATATACTATGCCCCACCATAGATATTTTGGGTAAAGGATTTGAGGGGAGGTGATATTTTGGGTATTTGAAAAGGGACACTGACCCATTATCGAGTTATGAGTAACAAGTACTTTTACTATGAACCATTCCTTTTACTATTAAAAATAGAGAAATTATTAAATTAAAAAAATCAATTCATCCAATATCTTAATAATTAATCAGTTTAATGTACCCAAAAAAAGTTTCATAGAAATTGTTAAATAAAAATAAACGGATATATCGTCTTATGTAATTATTAGTAATATAAAGAATATTCAATTTGAGAGAAATTTTTTAATGTATGCAATGTTTTATTCCTCCAACTTTTGTGATACTCTTTTGAATAGTTTCACGTGGAGGATAAAATATTATTGCATTTGTCAAATTATAATACTTTATTAAATTGTAATTCATTAACAAAACTAAATTTTTAGTTAAATTATTAAGTAACTAAAAATATTTTTTATATTACCAATGATATTTCATCACTATACTGGTAAGAAATTAATCATTGTTAGAAAGTGTGATTGTCTTTCTCAATAAATATCGTTCTCAATAAATAGTGTGATTGAGTAAATAAGAATATTTGATAACAAATTTATTTATTATATAGAGAATTTTGAAAAAATGCTATAAATAGAAAACAAAAGTGTCAAGATGTTAGAAAATAATACAAAAAACACTAATTCTCTGTTCACTTAGTATCAGGAAGATTTGATGGAGAATCTCATAAGATTTAAAAATATTATTATTGACTTATAGATTCCAGATTTAAAAAAACACTAATTCTCTGTTAACTTGACTTGATATATTGTAGACAAAATCTCTACAAAGGCCGATTCTTAGGTTTTGGTAAGTGTTCAAATTCATCTATTACTTTTGTGTTTCATTTGTCACTTCTGCATATATTGTCGTTGGAGAAAACAAATGGAAGAAAACAATGAACAATGTTATTCATTAATGACATCGTGGTGAAAAAGATTTATTTATTGGATGTTTGAAATTTATGGGGCTTACATGAAATAAAAATTATGCAATTGCATATTAACCTTAAAATAACTTAAAAGGATGGGAGTAAGGATTTTGCCATAATTTAAGTCTATTAAATTTTATTTTAACAAATATTTTAATTTTAATCTCTTAAAAACTTCCATTCATTTTTAGTGATGGTAAAACGGGATATACCCATAGTCTACGAGAATTTTTTGTAGACAAAGGATACAGATTTAGTTTATTTGCCTATTTTTCCCAGTTTGTTTGGGCAAATTAATACCATCCTCGATAATAAGCGATTGCACCATACACTTTTACTTGACACATAGATCAACAAACTACCTTAAGCAACCAACTTTTGAGGTCATGTCATAACCTTACATCTAATGTCGTTCCTTGCATTTGTTAGGCCCAATGCCAGAAAAATATTGGAGCCTAAATAAACCGTATCAATTTTATATGTCAAAATTCAAAAAAAATGAGAGATTAAAAAGACATTGTGATGACAAAATAGAAATGAATACTCATTGTATATAAAAAGAATTTAATTAAGTAATATTTGATAATAAATGTTGAACAAAAGAGGTCTCATACAAACAATGAGAACATAAGATATACTCTCTTTCAACTCAATTAGTATTACTTATTTGGCACTTGTGTGAGATAATTATTTGGGTAATTTTGTTAGTGAGCATTAAATTGTCTCATACTATTTTCACTGTATGTTAGAACATGATTTTTAATCATTCATCAACTATAAGGTAATATTAAACAATAATCACTATAACCAACAAAATATTGAATGAATTTATGTGTAAATAATAATAATTGACAACAGGAAAAATTTCAAAAAGAATAAAACAATACTTATCACATAGAAATAAAGTTAGTTGTTTAGATAAAAATATATTTGAATTCCATTAATTATGTGTCATGTGCTATGTACTTACCACACACCTTCATGGGCCAGCCTTGTGCACACCTAACATATTGGTATATGATAGAGAGTATCCCATTTTCTTGTATGACTTACAAATTATATGATGCTCACTAATAACTAACTAATAATAACAAAATATATTATTTATTAAATTTGGAGTAAATTGTATTAATATTCATTAGGTTTTAGTGAAATTATACAAATTAACTATTTTTTTCTACATACTTAAAACACTCATACCACGAAATGGTGATGAGTGTATTCTTTTATACAAAAAAGGACGATCAGTGCAATTTTAAGTTAAACTTTAAGGGATGTCAGTATAATTTACTCTTAATTAATTATAAATTAGTTAGAATAAATTATCATTTGTAAATTTACGTGTAGAATTTGATCATGAAATCAATTTTTTTGTATTTAAGCAACATATCCTTATAACTTTTGATGCATTTTGTAAAGAATCAAATGAGTTTTTTTAAAATTTATTATGTTTTTATTTCGTTGTATTGTGTATCACACATCAGCTAAGGAAATGAATGACGACGATATGAGTTTTGACATATAATACTTTATTAAGTATGACGATGATCATTTCTTACAACTTAATGGAGAAATTGAAATCCAATTTTTGTTGGACTAAATAACAAGTTCTCTTTTTTTATTACTCCCTTAGTAATGACAAATTTTTTTTTTTTAGTAATGACATTTTTATATAAAAATATACAACCATACACATTTACAATATTATCAGTTTTTTATATAAAATATAATTTTTTTATTTAACTTCAAGTTGTCTATTGTATTTTTAATCATCTTCAATAAGCCTTAAAATAATGATAATAAAATCATGATTCACACAATATTTTTTCATTTAAATCATTTATTGGTTCTAGTCTTATATGTATCGTGAACAACAACTAATTTAAGTATTGAAGATAAAATAAAGTATATTAAGATTGACTTTAAGTTTCTCAGTACTTACAAATTGTCATTTATTTTACATATATATCATCTAATAATAATGGTCTTGATGCACATTTATTTAATCTTACACAAGATTTTCACAAAATATGGTATACTATAGATCTAAGTCCAAATAGTATAAAAGTCAATGCATCTTCATTCATTATTTTTGGTTCATTATAAAATGCATCAATAATGTTAACGAGATGTTTATTAAACACAAAAAGTTGTGTTGTAAAAATTGATTCACGCTGACCAGTTCAACTAGTAAACATTAAATATGTCTCAATACTGGTACAATACAATGATTATACTACTCATGCAATCATACTAGTCAAAACCAGTCGAAACTAGTCATACTGGCCGATTTTCAATTGAATTGTATCGATCGTACTGACCAATTTTTATTTAAAATAATTGAATTTCCAACATTATTGTCAATATATTATATAAGAATATCTAACTTTACTGGTATGCGGTTTAATTAATGAACCACTGGTTGAACTAGTATATTAATCAATTTGATGATCGATACAATATTAATAACACTACAAAAAAGAGAATAATGATTCCATAATCAAATTCTATATTAAAAAATTACAAATGAACAATTTACCAAGTTAATATATAATTAATTAATTAATAGTAAAGTGCACCAACACTTTTTGGAGTTGAACTTAATTACAATCATTTTTTATTTAAAAGATCATACTCATCCCCCACGAGAATAATCAATATTATGTATGTATATAAAGTAATGATGATTTATGTAGGTACAAAAATGGAGAGATAATTTGTATTATTTTATTAAAACTTATGATATATCAGTATAATTTATTCTTATATTTATGTTAATTAGTTAGCTAAATATGGTGAAGTCCTTCATATTGGACATCAAGTAGAAAAACTTGATTGTGAGATACTATTGGATAATAATAGAACAATATTATGAAATCTAATACATCATTGTTAATAGGGGCAACTAGGGGTGAGTAGGACCCGTCCTACCTACTCACCCAGCTTGACCCGATCATGGTTAAACTTAAATAAGGTTGAGTTTCATTGGATCTAGGATAGAGTTCGGATTTAAAATTTAGATTTATTCAATATTTAAGGTTAGGTATAGGAGAAGCATGACCCGACCTGAACTCATCCAATGTTACTCAGTCATCATGTTAGTATGTGTTTATTCAATTATGTGTAAGTAATGGCATCTCTTTGGTCGAAAGTATCATTGATTTTCTAATTTTTTTTTATTATATATACATAATTAATAATATATATACACAAATCATTTCATATGTCAAATTATATATCCATAATACTAAATAATATTTAGAAGATTATCTAAAAAATTATGCATTATATTTAACGCCACCAGAAGATAACTTATTTCCTTAAATTCACCCGGTGTTTGACACATGTGTTATTTCTCTTCTCTCAAAAAGTTTTCATTTCAAAATATAATATAAAAAGAAAAATATGACACAGGTCAAATACTGAGTGAATAAATGAGATAAATTATCTCGTGGTATGAGGAAATATTTTATTATTTATATTTATTGGGTCTAGGTTCAGGTTCATAGGCTGACTCAGCCGACATTTATGGTCAAGTTAGAATCAGGTCTAGGGCTGTGTCCAGTTTCAGAAAATGATCCGATTAACATTTAAGATCGAATAAATGACAAGTCTTATCCAACTCATACCCACCCTAGGAATAACAATAATTTTATTACAATTCATGATGTATCCATATAATTTAATGTATTATATTTATTTTAATTGGTTGGCTAAATATGGTAAAGTCCTTAATTTTGATGATCAGTGCCCAAGGACATCACGTGGAAAAACTTGATTGCGAGATACCATTGGATAATACTATAACAATATTATTAAATCTCAATACATATATTATTGTTAACGGGGTTAACAATAATTTATCAATAGTAGCAATCATGGCTTGAGAATTTCATGAACACATTATGAGTAATCTTCCATTAAAACTCAAAGTGGACCATTAAGTCAGTGTTGTATCTGAATATAAAAATTGACCATCAAATTAGATTCCAGATGGTATAGTTAAACACCATGTGTAATTAGATGAAGGTTATTTTTTTGTAAATAAGCTGGGATTTGTCCCTTGTATATAACCTTTTAGTTATTTGATTGATGAGACTACAAAATGCATAAACTACCTTAGTTAAACTAAACTAATGTAGTGTAAGATGATTATCATCACTAATTGAGCATTGATCTATTAATATAAGGTCTTAGTGAATTCTAAGTATCATAATAAACTAAAAATAAAATATTTAATTTATATGAGCAATATTTATTTGGACGGATAACCGCTCACCCAAAATGGAAGTGAGGATATATTTGATTATGTCAACAACAACAAAAAATAGAACAATTATCACCTCTCTCAACTTTAGCACATAAAAATGTGTGATAGTGGTCAATCTTTCAAAAAAAAATTATAAAAAAGAAGATATCGAAATAGTTGTAAATATGGCATACTACAATGTCAAAATGGAACACTATTAGAATTCTTCTCATTCATAGTTGATGACCATAGATGGAGTCTATGAGATATAGTTTTCTCTTCTTATTTGGTGGACTCCGTTTTCTTTAAAATATATTTTTCCTGTTTTATTTTTGTCATAACTTTTTCTATTTTACCTCTTTCTCTCTTTCTTTCTTTGTTACAACTTTAAATAACTTTTCTCATGTTCTCATTATGAAAAACATCCTCCTCTGGTGGAGAAAAAACCTGTGTGGACTTGTGGTCCAGTTTTCTTTTTTGGATGTTATAAAAAAATCCTTGTACTACTAGTTGGCTCTATAATCGTTTGAGACAAATACAGGTGGGAATAAGCCTAGTGTAGCTAGCGCATTTAGGAGTATATGAAGCCACATTATTTACAAAACTAGTTTTAGAAAACTCTTTAATTATATATTTGTCGAAACAATAATTTTTTTTAAAGAATGTTATTTCATCTAAAAATATAGCCAGGTGATTGATTTCTATTTTTTAAGAATTTCACTTCAGGGAAATATTTTTGAAAGGGTTAGTTTTATCATATTTCTTGACACTTTCATAGAATATATTTGTTTTCTAAATGAAATCAAACATGTATCACTTGAATCAATTTGTTGATAAACAAAAAGAAATCGAGATCATCACATTATTTCTTACTGATATTACTAAGGCCAATGTAATTGTATCCCACTTCGACGGAATACATATATTAAATACAAAAAAGTTATAACTAATTATATGAGCTCTGATATAATATAATTACGTCAAACACGTACTATTAATTAAAAATGCATAACAAAATACACAAGACTAAAACCTTATAATTTAAATCATAAACCATTATAATGAGAATTAAAGGTACACAAAAAAATAAAATATAAATATAAAGTACTCACAAATGATATTCTTATCTTATTACAGGAATATCCAAAAAAAATATATATATATTGAGGTACTCACAGTCTTAAATAAAAAAAATACTTTAACCACAAATGTTTGATTTGAGCTCTACAGTACTTTTGAGCAAAATCACCCCTCTTAATTATAAACTGATAAAAATATGCAGGCTGGCCCAAATCCAAGACATAAGGCCCAGCCCAATTCACTATGAACGAAGCCCATTGACCCACAGAGCGTGTTTTGCTATACTGCTATAGTGAGTGTTCCCTACGCCTCTTCTTTCACTCTTTTTTTCTCAGTTCTAAAATCAAAATATATAATTTTTTTATCAAAAAAAAGTGTGAGGTAAAATTCTGATGGAGAAAAGCACCATTTTCTCTATTGAATGTTCTTCGTCTTCTCCATTTTTCCATGTTTATTCCCAAAGGTAATACTCTTCCATTTTCTATTTGGCTCTCTCTATTGTTAAACAATAATTTATATAAAAAATATTAAGGATATTTTTTTGTGTATAAAAATATCCAATTTCTTAATTTACGATAGGATTCAATATATGAGTTATGGTTATTATTATTGCTATCTTGAAATTTTGTGGATTTTTTGAGGATTGTGTTATCTGATTAATAAATCTAGGGTTTCAATAGAGGGGTTGATAATTTGATATTAATGTTTATTATTACTGGGAAGATTGATATGAATGATTATTGATCACAGTGTTTTTAAGGTTTGTTGAAATTGTTTTTGGAATTGCAACATTGAACAAATCAGCAGCAAAATTTATCAACCAGATGAGGTTGTAGTGAGATGGGTGATTCTCTTCTCACATGTTGTCTCTCATTGGAGAATCATCATCATCACCCTCATCCATCCACATTTTTGTCCATGGATTCCATTACATGTTCTCACGAGGAAGTGGATTTGGAGATGAATGCCCAGATTGTACTTTCGCGTCCACCGGACATTAATTTGCCTCTCTCGGCTGAGCCAAGCCCTCCTCCACAGCCGTGGATTTCCGACACTTGTGATGTTTTTGATGTTGGTCTTGGTACTCATGGATACGAGACTGAGAATTTTGTCAATCTGTCCAAAGCTGGAAAGAAATGCACGAAACGACTTGATAGCATATGGGGTGCTTGGTTTTTCTTCAGGTTTTACTTTAGGCCTGCATTGCTTGACAAATCTAAGGCTACGGTTATGGGGGGCAATGATGGTGTTTTGGAGATTGATAAGTCTGACCTAAAGCTTGATGTTTTCATGGTTCAACATGACATGGAAAACATTTACATGTGGGTTTTCAAGGAGAGGCCTGAGAATTCACTGGGTAAGATGCAGCTGAGGAGTTACATGAATGGGCATTCTCGCCAAGGGGAGCGCCCATTTCCGTTTAGTGCTGACAAGGGTTTTGTTCGATCCCACAGAATGCAGAGAAAGCATTACCGAGGACTTTCAAATCCTCAATGTGTGCATGGTATTGAGTTTGTTCCATCGCCCAATCTTATGAATCTTGATAAGGATGAACGGAAGAGGTGGATTGAACTCACTGGCCGAGATTTAAATTTCTCAATCCCACCTGAAGCAAGTGATTTCAGCTCATGGAGGAACCTCACCAACACAGACTTTGAGCTTGAGAAGCCACCTCTTGCAATCAAGAGTGCTCCAAAACCACGCTCAAAGAAATTGCTTAATAGGTCTGAGCTGAATTTGTCAACTCATCTCTCTAACCTCAATAATGAAGATGGGAATGACCTATGTCCTATCAGCAGCAAGAAGAGGAAGGACCTTTTCCTTTGTGGAAATGGTGAAGAATGTTACTTGGCTGTTAATCCTCCATCTGATCGAATTCCAGATTTGGAATTGCACCCAAGTGAACCACACTGGTTGAATGACTTCAATGGTGTGATGAATAATGCCTGTGGACCTGTTTCTGGTGCAAAAACTATTTATGAGGATGAGCAAGGTTATTTGGTTATTGTTAGTCTGCCGTTTGTAGATCGTCCAAGTGTGAAAGTTTCATGGAGGAATACTCCTACTCATGGTACCATAAAGATTTCTTGTGTGAGCACATCTCGAATGCCATTTATCAAGAGACATGATAGGACGTTCAAGCTTACGGACCCATCGTCAGAGCACTGCCCTCCTGGAGAGTTTGTTCGTGAAATCCCACTCTCAACTCGAATTCCTGAAGATGCAAATGTGGAGGCGTACTATGATGGGCCTGGATCAGTTCTTGAGATCATGGTACCAAAACTTCTCCAAGGGTCAGGAGAGCATGAAGTCCGTGTTTGCCTCCGCCCGAATCTTGGTGGGAATGATCTCATGTTGGCTTGATCTATTTAGCACTCGTTAGAGTTATTGGGATTGCCAGTGCGGTCCTTAAATCATTGTTTTACTATCTACCAACAGTGTTATCTATAATACAAATGTGCCTTAGTTGTCTCTATTTTTTATTCACTTTCATTGAATCTATTGTCAATTATTTGTAATCATTCTTTTAACTCTGAACACCTATTCCTAATCATATATATGAAATTCTTAGATTCTTACCTTGCCTATACTACTTTATTCTAGATTTGCATGAGGTATTGTTTGCTTCTGAAGAATGTTACACTTTATCTTGTGCCAAGATATGGATTCAATTTTTTCGTTTTTGTCACAAAACTATCTCCAAAATTTTGGTTGCTATCTTCATTGTGTGAGGAGGGGAGTTGAAGAGTGGAGGGGTAAACCGACCCAAAGAATGAGAGTGGTCTCCCCATCATTCTTTAGCATGGGGGTCTAAGTTCAAACTCTTCAGATAGTAAAATTTTTAAAAGGATTTTGCTATATATTCCATGAGAGTATTGGTTAAACTGCACAAAAAAAACTTCAAGTTTGTCTATAAATTAAGAATAATATGTCTATGGTCAAATTTTATATTTTATAGGATAATTTTATCAAAATTGTAGTTTCTTTTTATTAAATTTTATCATTAAGTAGTACATATTTCTCTTCTCTTATGTAAGATTTCAATTCGTGTTTTATATATGGATAAAAACCTCATCGGAAGAACTGGTCTCATTATACTGTAAACATTCCATATCTGAATAGGATTGCCTCCCACATTTGTGGCTAGACACAAAATTCAAAATTGTTTATCTTTTCTTAAAAATCGTTTTACTTTATAATGAAATATTATAACTACATTAATTCAATAAATGTGGAATTTAGATTACAAACTGTGCCTCCTACAATTTTATTTTCAAACCACCAAAGTTCTGTCATTGAATATATATTTTTTGTTAGTTATCCCACTATATGGTGGCCGACACTTGACTTTAGGGTTTGGTCTCTTCCATTATTATATAAAAAAAATGTATAAAATACATTCTCTTTATAATATTCATCCCTAATATTTATATATTAATAATTATTAATTTCTAAATAAAAATAGTACACCTTAATAAATATTGAATCATGTACTCTTTTTTATGAAGCAGAAATGTTAGACTCCTTTTTATGGTTCCTTCTTTCTTCCAAGTCAAATTCACATATTGGGAGGGGATAATTTTTTAAAGTGAGTATAAAATTCATCTCATTCATCCTTCTTTCTTTTTTATCATATCTAAGTGTAGAAAAAGATTATACTATCCGTAAGCTTATTACCTTACCTATAATATTATTATGTCAGACCACACTTTTTCATCAACATAATAGGTCATATTGTATAGTAAATAATTTGTATTATTACTATTTTAAAATAAGTAAGTATTATATATGTAATTTTGATATACAAAAATATAATTAAGTTGTCAGAGTTAGATGAACCTAGTTAAAAATAGTTTTATTAGCCTATTTAAATATAAACATGATGACCTATTTTAAAATCATATAATTAGTAGGTTGCTAAATAAATTAATAAGTCACGCCTAGACTTTGATTTTTTTTTAAATAGGTTATCAGGTTAGGTTTAGACTCCTATATACTATATAGGCTTTACACCCATAATTTCATATCATTGTTTGACAATTTAAATTGAGTATAAAATTTATGCATGGATAATGTGATAATTTTTTAAACTATTAGTACATTGTGTTTATTATTTTTTCAATAATGTAAAAAAGCTAACACTCACGGCACAAACATTATTTTCTCATTTAAATTTCATAAAATTTGAAGAATATAAAATATATGGTCACTCTTTAATGTCCTACTTCTAAAAACGTTTCCAAAAATTCTTAGAAAGAAAATGAGTGAATAAAAAAATTAATGATTGCAAAAATAAAATATAAGGAGAGAGAAAATGTATTAATATTATGCTTGGTTAGAGTGGAATTTTTTTTATTATTAGATTAATTAAAATCCTTCCCATCTCCGTTGTTCTTCCGTGTTGAAGAGAGAATATCTGTAAGATACTCAGCTTTTGCAACAGAGACCAGATTTGCAGTTCAAAATAAGAAGGTAGACTTGGCTTCAAATATTTAATTACTTGGAATGAATTTGCAATTGAAAAGATATATGGAAATACCAAAATCAAACTGATGTTTTACGACACCAAAATCAAGTATAAAGTAGTAGAACATCATCTAGCAAAATCCTCTAACCTTACAATATTGTTCCAACATTTTCATTAGAGAAATAACCAAAGTCTACAACATGAAAATTACATCACATCATCTTCGTCCTCCTAATTTCCTTCAAACTTCGGATCAGCAATGACATAGTGGTATGCTATCACCAGTACAAAGATGAAGATGCCGAGGAAATTGGCAAAAAACCCCAGATCTTGATCGTCAATCATCTGTAACATCACAGGCAACAAAACTATTGCATCAGTGCCATGGTTATTCTTGTCAAGCTAGAAGCAACAAACAGCCATATAATTTGGAGTGTAGTTCAAAATATTTAAAACATTAAACTAAGACTTGAAATTCTATATACTCTTGAGTACAAGGCAATTAGATAATTTATATCCACCATAATTGTTGATATTAGATATCCAAGGATGTCAAATAAAGAACTACCAGTATAGTAGTGGGGAGTCTCGTGCATAAGGCCGCCTACAATGAAGTCAATCACTATCCAACCAAATCAATTCCCTTGCCATAAGGAATCAGTTAAGGTAGTTAAAGCATATGAGTAATCCTAGTACTCGTGATTCCTAATTTATAGGGAAATCTCAACATTCCTACCTTATAGGAATCTGATTGTTTCAATCATTATTAAGGATCTCTATATATACTTGTTGTACACATCTTGAATGATATGCAAAAATCAATTCTCTTCATGGTATCAAGAGCAGTCTAGGCATAACTGCATTTTTTTCTTTCCGATCCACTCTTGCTGTCTTGTTCACAACATCATGAATTCTTCCACCTCTGAAACTGAGGCCACTCCAAACAACACTCCCTTTAGCAACATTGATAGCCTTGTTGTTCTCAATGTTGGCTCTCAACTTTACATCAAGCTTGATGGAGATAACTATCCAGCATGGCTTGTACAATTCATATCCCTTCTAAGATGATATGATCTCTTAGGCTACATCAATGGCAGCATACTTTGTCCAACCAAACACCTGGATGAAAACTCATCCCTCATTAATCCAGCATACACTCACTAGATTCGTCAGGACCAACTCATTCTGCATGGAATTATCACATCTATGGTTGCAACTGTTGTTACCCATCTTGGCACGGTTCAAACTGCCATACAAGAATGGGAGACTCTGAAAACTATGTATGCAAGTAGATCTAGAGTGCGTATCATGGCCCTAAAGCAACGCATCACTACTTTCACAAAAGGCACACAACCTATGGCTACCTATCTTCAAGGGATCAAAGCTTTTGCTGATGAGCTAGCCATCATTGACAACCCTCTGGATAGCACAAATTTAGTTATTCACACATTAAATGGTCTGAGTGCAAACTACAAATAAATCTCTACAGCATTATGTAGCAGAGAAACTCCAATCACCTATGCTGCACTTCATGAGAAGTTAATGGATTTTGAAACAATTCTATCTCGTGACAACCAACATCAATCCAGCCCTCTAGTACCTACAGCAAATGCAGCTACAAGATTCAGAGGGCAGCAAAGGTATAAACCTCAATTCAATGCTCCCACACCTTCAATCATACACAATTCCGACAAACAAGTCATCTGCCAATTCTGTGAAAGACCAGGCCATAATGCAAAGAGATGTTACAAAATCAATGGTTATCCTAAGAAGCATGGACCAAAACCATCAGTGGACTTGGCTACTCATCACCCACTAATGCAGAATTCTAGTTGGATCATAGACACTGAGCATCACACCACATTACTCAAGATCTACAACAATTAACATTGGCTAACACATATCCAGGATTAGATCAAGTCCTTGCAGGCTCAGGTTTGAAAATCACTCACATTGGCCACACTACAATACCAACCAACACTAAATCTTTATCTCTTAAACAAGTCTTATGTGTTCCAAAATAACAACTAATCTTGTATCTGTCTCTAAACTATGTCAAACTAATCTTGTATCTGTCTCTACTCTGATGTATGGGGCCCTGCTCCTACCAAATCTTCAGATGGCTCACTTTATTATTTAGTTCTAGTTGATCATTTCTCTAAATATGTTTGGTTATACCCAATGAAAAATAAGTCAGATGTATTTTCCATCTTTGTTCAGTTTAAAGCTATTGTTGAAAAGTACTTTAACTTACCATTTGTGACATTATTCTCTGATAATGGTGGAGAATTTATAAAATTGAAACACTTCCTAGCTTCACAAGGCATTACTCATCTCACAAGTCCACCTCACACACCTGAGGTCAATGGCACAGCAGAGAGAAGACACATGCACATAGTAGAAACAGGTCGAGCCCTGCTACACCATGCCAACCTACCAGCTCAATTTTGGTCCTATGCTTTCCTCACAGCTACACAGCTCATCAACAGGATGCCCACTGCTAAGCTAAACATGCAGACCCTCTTCACAGTGATGTTCAAACAACCACCTGAGTACAACAAACTCCATTCCTTTGGCTGCTTATGTTTTCCATGGTTGAGGCCTTACACACACAATAAACTTCAAAACAGATCCCTACCTTGCATTTTCCTTGGCTACTCACACAATCAATGCGCATATCTTTGTCTTGAACCTCTATCAAACAGAGTTTACATCCCAAGGCATGTACAATTCATTGAGAACTCTTCCTTATGCCTCCTTAATCACACAAACCAATCCAAATCACCCTGCACCCGTCACTGAAGCCATACTTCCCTCCATCATTTCCCTCAAACATACCACATACCCACCCCCCTCCAACATAGCACAGCCACACACTACTGACATCCACCACACTAACCAACCCAATACCATAATACCAACATCATCTCCACAAACCAGACCTACATTACAAACCCACCACCTCAACTTCCATCCAATAGAAGCCACCCTATGACCACCAGATCACAAAACAACATCTTCAAGCCCAAACAAATACTCACTACCACAAAACATGCCCTACCAGAAAATCTTGAACCTTCTACAGTCACTCAAGCTCTCAAGATTCCTCATTGGAGACAAGCCTGCTCAGCAGACTTTGATGCACTCATGAACAATGGTACTTGGAACCTAGTACCTAGGGAGGAAGCAAAAAACTTAGTTGGCTGCAAGTGGCTGTTTAGAATCAAAAGAAATCCAGATGGTACAATTGCAAGATACAAGGCCAGACTAGTTGCCAAAGGCTTCACACAAACACCTGACATTGACTTCAAAGAGACATTCTCACCAATGGTTAAACCTCAAACTATTAAGGTTGTCCTCACCCTTGCTCTTCATTACCAATGGCTTATGCACCAACTAGATATCAACAATGCATTCCTATAAGGCTCTCTAACAGAACATGTTTACATGCAACAACCATCTGGATTTGTGAACAATGAGTTCCCTCATCATGTTTGCAAACTTAGAAAAGCCATCTATGGTCTGAGACAAGCACCTTGGGTTTGGCATGATTCACTCAAAGCATTTGTTCTCTCGTATGGATTTCAAACTAGCCTCAATGATAGCTCTCTGTTCATCTACAATACAAATGGAATTAAAGTCTTCCTCTTGGTCTATGTTGATGATCTTCTCTTAACAGGCAGCAACAACAACTTCCTCCAAAATTTCATGGCAAAACTATCACTCAATTTCTCACTCAAATACCTTGGCTTTCCTCACTACTTTCTAGGAATTGAGCTCATTCCAACTAAGCAAGGTCTTCTACTCACTCAACATGGCTACATTCGCGATTTGTTGGATAAATTCCATATGGCAGGTGCTAAGCCATCCTGCACTCCTCTTGCCACATCCACACCCCTCAAACTACAGGATGGCTCTGCAACAGTAGATGCAAAAAGTTTCAGATCAATTATTGGTGCACTACAATATCTCACACTCACTCGTCCAGATTTGTCCTTTGCAATCAACAATCTCTCACAATTCATGCACAAACCAACTCAAACTCATCTTCAACAACTTAAACGTGTTCTAAGATACCTCAAGCTTACACTAAACTATGACTTAACACTCAAGAAACCAAGACAACTAACACTACATGCTAACACTACATGCCTCTACCTCTACATTTGTCATTTACTTTGGTGGAAATCCAGTCTCATGGTTGTCCAAACGACAAAGAACAGTAGCTAGATCCTCCACAGAAGCCGAATATAGATCAGTTGCCAACACTTTAGTTGAAATAATGTGATTGTTCAACCTTCTTGGAGAACTTGGCATAAAACCACACACTCCTACTCTATTCTGTGATAATATTGGTGCCACCTACCTATCCTCTAATTCATTGTTCCACTCTCGCATGAAACACATTGCCATTGACTATAATTTTGTTCGTCAACTAGTTCAAATGGGAAAGCTAACAATATCTCACATATCAACCAAAGATCAAATAGCAGACATTCTCACAAAGCCATTAACCAAAGCCAAATTTGCTCCACTTTGAGACAAGCTTGCTGTCACAAGTGGTGACCCAATTTTGCGGGGGTGTAATGAAGTCAATCACTATCCAACCAAATCAAATCCCTTGCCATAAGGAATCAGTTAAGGTAGTTAAAGCATATGAGTAATCCTAGCACTCATGATTCCTAATTTATAGGGAAATCTCAACATTCCTACCTTATAGGAATTTGATTGTTTCAATCATTATTAAGGATCTCTATATATACTTGTTGTACACATCTTGAATGATATGCATAAATCAATTCTCTTCAGCTTATAGGGTGAGCCTTTAACATAACATAACAATAAGATTGTTTGTTTGCCTTGTAACTTGGGGGTTATAGATTCAAATCTTGGAAACAGCCTATTCGCACTAAATACCCTTACGTTCTCCAGATCTCACTAGGTGGGAGCTTTGTACACTGAGTCACCCTTTTAATACCTGATCCCATCTAGTAGGATTAAGTCTCAATGGTTGTTATACTCATGTATTAGAAACCATCTAACCTAACAAGTAATACCAAAAAGTGCATTTATCTAACTTCTTTTTTTCCTAACTTTCAGTCAGCCATGACATAGTGGTATACTATTACCAGCACAAATATGGCGATACCATGAAAATGTGCAAACAAACCCACTTGAATAAAAGATATGTAGAGTTCTTATTATTATAGTCAGCGAAATCGAGCAATTTAAACTAATTTTCTCATTCATATTTTCCAATTTACACGTTTTCTACTCAGTCTTTATGATTGAAAACAGATCCTTCACAAAACAAATCGCTGCAATTAATTCCATTTGGAGAAGAGATATGGAATTTTAAAAAAATGATAAAAAAGTTGCGAAAATAAAAAGGAAAGAAACATAAATAAAAATCAATTTGAAAATTGATAAAGTAAAACAATATAAATTAACAACTGCAGCATCTATGAAAACCCAGCGTTAGCATGGGCATCGGCGATTTCCGATGTTTTATTAAATCAGACAAAATATTATTAATCGAAAACGGAAATTGGGAAGAGTCTAATGGATATAAAATAAAGAATCGAAGAATGGAACAAAAATTGAGAATGAATGTTACCGTTGAATGCTGTGGGTGTCTTCTTTTTCCGTCTATGCTACAAGGAAGAAAGTGAAGTAGTTTTGATTTTCCACCTTACCCACCGGGGTTTTATGAATTTAATATGAGAACAACAATAGAACGTGTAAAATGATGAATTTAAAAACATAATGTGGCTGCTGGGATTCGAGCCCAGGTCTCCACGGCCACAACGTGGAATTCTTACCACTAAACTACAGCCACTTAATGATTACAGTTTACTAACTAATATATTATTATTCACTTAATCACACAAGCAGACACCGCTCCTTCCAAAACTTTTAATATTTACGATCGGGTATAGAGAAAAAGGATGTATGTACTGACAGTACACGAGATTTATATACTGTCATTGTATCGTCTACTATTCATCAATGATATTTAATTATTGTTGAATTTTCAAAAAAAAAAAAAAATAATTTAAATGAAGGGTGGATAATAGTGTGCATGTGTATAGATCTTTATACTGTCAGGGTAAAGATTTTACATTCTTGGGTATATAGTTTAAGGAATTAATAAGTGCTTAAAATTTGATTACTATTTGAATAAAATATCCCCATTAAGTTTTGGTATATATTAACCTAATTTCAGACTATAAAATCACCCTAAATATCTAATTCAATGAGATCAATCTTTGTCATCATAAGATATCAATTTTAAGGTGTAACTTTATTTACATGGTATTGGTGTATCTACTGCATATTTGGTGCATGTGCTGCATATTGTTTGGTTGAAAATAGTTGGTTGTTTTTTGCATTCAGTTTGAGATAGGAGAAGAGTCATTCTAATATGTTCTAATAGACATTTGTGTATGAAATTAGAACTCATCTTGTATCCTATTACATTTTATAGTTAACAAAATTGATGAAGTTTCAATTTTAAATATCTTTATGGTGGTTTGAATTTTTGTGATTTAAAATATATAATGTTATTAACAATTAAAAAAAATAGAGTTTTTTCTCTTGTCTATGTTAAGGCAGAAATATTAGTGTTGAGATTTAAAAATATTTTTGTATTTATCTTTAAGTCTAAAACCAAATGTGAGAAAGATAGTATATACAAGAGAGAGAGAGAAAAATAATAGAGTGAAAGTGTGATAAATGTGAGTCGATATTCATTTTCATATTTATAATTTTTTGTGTACCTATTTAATCATTGAAAATTAAAAGTACAATCTAATACTCAAATATCGTGAATATGAGTCAAAATAGTTTCAATAAGGATTATAAAAAATATCAAAATGACTCAATTGACTAAAATTTAATATTTTTATAAATTTTAATTGTTCAAGGATCAAATTAATACACATAAAAAAATAGAAATACTTTACTCTAAATGTAGAAACTAAATAATATTTATGTATAACAATATATAAGGGGGGAAACTTCTAGTATGCATGTTCATTTTTCCATTGATATTATGTATTATTTATTACTTAGATAATATTTAAATGTACAACATGATTATCTTACTTTTGTAATTTTCAAAATTCCAATTTTCTTAATACTATTTCTTATATTTATGAGAATAATGTATCTCCTCATATCAATAAATAATTTATCTCTTATACCTAATAAAATATGACATATGTATTATTTTATTTAATTTTAGAAATATTTTTATAAAAAATAATTAAATAGAACATATATTATTGTTGAGAACAAGCGAACAATCAAATAGTAAAGAGTATAGAGACAAGCGAATAACACAAGAGATTTGGTGACGAGGTTCGGCCAATTGTGCCTACGTCCCCGGGAGCGTTGAGCGGCTACCACTATATATTATTAGAGAATAAGGATTAGTGTTTTAC
>NW_017719102.1:163577-214110 GCF_001865875.1 Lupinus angustifolius
CACTATTTATAGGAAAAAAATAGCTCAACCGAAATCCCTAAAGATTTGCCTACCTCTTTAATTTTTCCAACAACAACAACAACAACAACAACAACAACAACAACAACAACAACAACAACAACAACAACAACAACAACAACAACAACAACAACAACAACAACAACAACAACAACAACAACAACAACAACAACAACAACAACAACAACAACAACAACAACAACAACAACAACAACAACAACAACAACAACAACAACAACAACAACAACAACAACAACAACAACAACAACAACAACAACAACAACAACAACAACAACAACAACAACAACAACAACAACAACAACAACAACAACAACAACAACAACAACAACAACAACAACAACAACAACAACAACAACAACAACAACAACAACAACAACAACAACAACAACAACAACAACAACAACAACAACAACAACAACAACAACAACAACAACAACAACAACAACAACAACAACAACAACAACAACAACAACAACAACAACAACAACAACAACAACAACAACAACAACAACAACAACAACAACAACAACAACAACAACAACAACAACAACAACAACAACAACAACAACAACAACAACAACAACAACAACAACAACAACAACAACAACAACAACAACAACAACAACAACAACAACAACAACAACAACAACAACAACAACAACAACAACAACAACAACAACAACAACAACAACAACAACAACAACAACAACAACAACAACAACAACAACAACAACAACAACAACAACAACAACAACAACAACAACAACAACAACAACAACAACAACAACAACAACAACAACAACAACAACAACAACAACAACAACAACAACAACAACAACAACAACAACAACAACAACAACAACAACAACAACAACAACAACAACAACAACAACAACAACAACAACAACAACAACAACAACAACAACAACAACAACAACAACAACAACAACAACAACAACAACAACAACAACAACAACAACAACAACAACAACAACAACAACAACAACAACAACAACAACAACAACAACAACAACAACAACAACAACAACAACAACAACAACAACAACAACAACAACAACAACAACAACAACAACAACAACAACAACAACAACAACAACAACAACAACAACAACAACAACAACAACAACAACAACAACAACAACAACAACAACAACAACAACAACAACAACAACAACAACAACAACAACAACAACAACAACAACAACAACAACAACAACAACAACAACAACAACAACAACAACAACAACAACAACAACAACAACAACAACAACAACAACAACAACAACAACAACAACAACAACAACAACAACAACAACAACAACAACAACAACAACAACAACAACAACAACAACAACAACAACAACAACAACAACAACAACAACAACAACAACAACAACAACAACAACAACAACAACAACAACAACAACAACAACAACAACAACAACAACAACAACAACAACAACAACAACAACAACAACAACAACAACAACAACAACAACAACAACAACAACAACAACAACAACAACAACAACAACAACAACAACAACAACAACAACAACAACAACAACAACAACAACAACAACAACAACAACAACAACAACAACAACAACAACAACAACAACAACAACAACAACAACAACAACAACAACAACAACAACAACAACAACAACAACAACAACAACAACAACAACAACAACAACAACAACAACAACAACAACAACAACAACAACAACAACAACAACAACAACAACAACAACAACAACAACAACAACAACAACAACAACAACAACAACAACAACAACAACAACAACAACAACAACAACAACAACAACAACAACAACAA
Organism: Lupinus angustifolius; assembly: GCF_001865875.1. NCBI lineage: Eukaryota > Viridiplantae > Streptophyta > Magnoliopsida > Fabales > Fabaceae > Lupinus > Lupinus angustifolius. The sequence goes on from NW_017719102.1 coordinate 165,481, forward strand.
CAACAACAACAACAACAACAACAACAACAACAACAACAACAACAACAACAACAACAACAACAACAACAACAACAACAACAACAACAACAACAACAACAACAACAACAACAACAACAACAACAACAACAACAACAACAACAACAACAACAACAACAACAACAACAACAACAACAACAACAACAACAACAACAACAACAACAACAACAACAACAACAACAACAACAACAACAACAACAACAACAACAACAACAACAACAACAACAACAACAACAACAACAACAACAACAACAACAACAACAACAACAACAACAACAACAACAACAACAACAACAACAACAACAACAACAACAACAACAACAACAACAACAACAACAACAACAACAACAACAACAACAACAACAACAACAACAACAACAACAACAACAACAACAACAACAACAACAACAACAACAACAACAACAACAACAACAACAACAACAACAACAACAACAACAACAACAACAACAACAACAACAACAACAACAACAACAACAACAACAACAACAACAACAACAACAACAACAACAACAACAACAACAACAACAACAACAACAACAACAACAACAACAACAACAACAACAACAACAACAACAACAACAACAACAACAACAACAACAACAACAACAACAACAACAACAACAACAACAACAACAACAACAACAACAACAACAACAACAACAACAACAACAACAACAACAACAACAACAACAACAACAACAACAACAACAACAACAACAACAACAACAACAACAACAACAACAACAACAACAACAACAACAACAACAACAACAACAACAACAACAACAACAACAACAACAACAACAACAACAACAACAACAACAACAACAACAACAACAACAACAACAACAACAACAACAACAACAACAACAACAACAACAACAACAACAACAACAACAACAACAACAACAACAACAACAACAACAACAACAACAACAACAACAACAACAACAACAACAACAACAACAACAACAACAACAACAACAACAACAACAACAACAACAACAACAACAACAACAACAACAACAACAACAACAACAACAACAACAACAACAACAACAACAACAACAACAACAACAACAACAACAACAACAACAACAACAACAACAACAACAACAACAACAACAACAACAACAACAACAACAACAACAACAACAACAACAACAACAACAACAACAACAACAACAACAACAACAACAACAACAACAACAACAACAACAACAACAACAACAACAACAACAACAACAACAACAACAACAACAACAACAACAACAACAACAACAACAACAACAACAACAACAACAACAACAACAACAACAACAACAACAACAACAACAACAACAACAACAACAACAACAACAACAACAACAACAACAACAACAACAACAACAACAACAACAACAACAACAACAACAACAACAACAACAACAACAACAACAACAACAACAACAACAACAACAACAACAACAACAACAACAACAACAACAACAACAACAACAACAACAACAACAACAACAACAACAACAACAACAACAACAACAACAACAACAACAACAACAACAACAACAACAACAACAACAACAACAACAACAACAACAACAACAACAACAACAACAACAACAACAACAACAACAACAACAACAACAACAACAACAACAACAACAACAACAACAACAACAACAACAACAACAACAACAACAACAACAACAACAACAACAACAACAACAACAACAACAACAACAACAACAACAACAACAACAACAACAACAACAACAACAACAACAACAACAACAACAACAACAACAACAACAACAACAACAACAACAACAACAACAACAACAACAACAACAACAACAACAACAACAACAACAACAACAACAACAACAACAACAACAACAACAACAACAACAACAACAACAACAACAACAACAACAACAACAACAACAACAACAACAACAACAACAACAACAACAACAACAACAACAACAACAACAACAACAACAACAACAACAACAACAACAACAACAACAACAACAACAACAACAACAACAACAACAACAACAACAACAACAACAACAACAACAACAACAACAACAACAACAACAACAACAACAACAACAACAACAACAACAACAACAACAACAACAACAACAACAACAACAACAACAACAACAACAACAACAACAACAACAACAACAACAACAACAACAACAACAACAACAACAACAACAACAACAACAACAACAACAACAACAACAACAACAACAACAACAACAACAACAACAACAACAACAACAACAACAACAACAACAACAACAACAACAACAACAACAACAACAACAACAACAACAACAACAACAACAACAACAACAACAACAACAACAACAACAACAACAACAACAACAACAACAACAACAACAACAACAACAACAACAACAACAACAACAACAACAACAACAACAACAACAACAACAACAACAACAACAACAACAACAACAACAACAACAACAACAACAACAACAACAACAACAACAACAACAACAACAACAACAACAACAACAACAACAACAACAACAACAACAACAACAACAACAACAACAACAACAACAACAACAACAACAACAACAACAACAACAACAACAACAACAACAACAACAACAACAACAACAACAACAACAACAACAACAACAACAACAACAACAACAACAACAACAACAACAACAACAACAACAACAACAACAACAACAACAACAACAACAACAACAACAACAACAACAACAACAACAACAACAACAACAACAACAACAACAACAACAACAACAACAACAACAACAACAACAACAACAACAACAACAACAACAACAACAACAACAACAACAACAACAACAACAACAACAACAACAACAACAACAACAACAACAACAACAACAACAACAACAACAACAACAACAACAACAACAACAACAACAACAACAACAACAACAACAACAACAACAACAACAACAACAACAACAACAACAACAACAACAACAACAACAACAACAACAACAACAACAACAACAACAACAACAACAACAACAACAACAACAACAACAACAACAACAACAACAACAACAACAACAACAACAACAACAACAACAACAACAACAACAACAACAACAACAACAACAACAACAACAACAACAACAACAACAACAACAACAACAACAACAACAACAACAACAACAACAACAACAACAACAACAACAACAACAACAACAACAACAACAACAACAACAACAACAACAACAACAACAACAACAACAACAACAACAACAACAACAACAACAACAACAACAACAACAACAACAACAACAACAACAACAACAACAACAACAACAACAACAACAACAACAACAACAACAACAACAACAACAACAACAACAACAACAACAACAACAACAACAACAACAACAACAACAACAACAACAACAACAACAACAACAACAACAACAACAACAACAACAACAACAACAACAACAACAACAACAACAACAACAACAACAACAACAACAACAACAACAACAACAACAACAACAACAACAACAACAACAACAACAACAACAACAACAACAACAACAACAACAACAACAACAACAACAACAACAACAACAACAACAACAACAACAACAACAACAACAACAACAACAACAACAACAACAACAACAACAACAACAACAACAACAACAACAACAACAACAACAACAACAACAACAACAACAACAACAACAACAACAACAACAACAACAACAACAACAACAACAACAACAACAACAACAACAACAACAACAACAACAACAACAACAACAACAACAACAACAACAACAACAACAACAACAACAACAACAACAACAACAACAACAACAACAACAACAACAACAACAACAACAACAACAACAACAACAACAACAACAACAACAACAACAACAACAACAACAACAACAACAACAACAACAACAACAACAACAACAACAACAACAACAACAACAACAACAACAACAACAACAACAACAACAACAACAACAACAACAACAACAACAACAACAACAACAACAACAACAACAACAACAACAACAACAACAACAACAACAACAACAACAACAACAACAACAACAACAACAACAACAACAACAACAACAACAACAACAACAACAACAACAACAACAACAACAACAACAACAACAACAACAACAACAACAACAACAACAACAACAACAACAACAACAAAAGACTCATATTCAAGAATGGATCATGAAGACTAAGAGTAGTTATTTTCTTTCTATGATGAGTTCTTTATAGTTTCACAATGCAAAAGTGCCAAAGAAATGCCAGATACATTACAGGTAACCCATGAATGTACCAGTGAAGTCAAACGTGCTAGATTGAATGCTTTAACTCATAAATATGAATTGTTTCACATGATTCCTAATGAATCAATAAATGACATGAAAAAATGATTTACGCATATTGTTAATCATATTGTTGCATTAGGTAAAGTGTTTGCTAATGGTGAATTGACTAACAAAGTTTTAAGATGTCTTGATAGGGCATTACAACCAAAGGTGACAACTATTGTTGAATCTAAGGATTTGGATTCAATGTCACTTGCAATACTTTTTAGGAAGCTTCAAGAACATGGGATGGATCTAGGTCTCTTGACACAACATGAAGAATCAGACAAGAAAAATAAAGGCATCTCCCTCAAGGCTACAACATCGCATGCAAAAACTCAAGATGAGACACCTTATGAGGAAGACTCTGATTCCTCTGATATTGATGAAGAAACCAAGGCTCTCCTTGTGAATAAATTCAGCAAGTTCTTAAAGAAGAAAGGAGCATTCAGAAGGTTTCAATGGAAAGAACCAAGAGATTCAACCAAGAAGGGCAAGAACACAAAGGAGAAGATCATTTGCCATGAGTGTGGGTAGGTAGGACACATGAAGTTGTCATGTCCTATATATCTCAAAAGGGTTGAGAATGAGAAGAAAGAATCAAGGGACATAAAGGCTAAGAAATCCTATATTGTTTGGAATGTACCCGATGAAGAAGCCACATCAAGCACCTCAGACGATAAAGAATCGACCAAATTATGCCTTTTGACTCAAAATCATGATACTTGCGAAACAAGCAAGCAAGGCAACTAGAGTGAGGTTAGTATTTCGTATTCCGATTATGACTCTGATGATTCCCCCATGAATGATGTTTTATATTGTGCTTACGTTGAATTATATGAAGAGCTTAAAAAGTTGGCTAAAATCAATATTGATCGAAAAAGAGTAATTTTGGTGCACGAATAGAAAATTTTAGAAATGCAGAAATTTATTGATGAACTTAAGCTCCAAAATGAAACTTTAGCTATCATTTATGCTAAATCTTCATATGATTGGACTTCTAAATTGACTATGACACCCTGTTGTGAGAAATGTCCACTTTTAGAAAAAAGAGAACGCATGTTTGAAAGAAAAGTTTTCTAATTTCACTAAGGGTAGTCATAAGTTGAATAACTTCCTTAAAAAACAAAGAAATGTTGGTAATAGATATGGTTTGGGATTTACACATGCTGGAAAGTGATCATACAAGAAATATGTCAATTTTTCGAAAATTTCATTTCAAAAGTCTTCTACATGTTTCTATTATGGTGTGTATGGTCATACTTCTATTTCTTATCATATTAGATTGTATGGTGTACCTATAGGTGAATATATTTGGATTGAAAAAGGACAAGATTCCATGAAAACTAACACTAAGGGACCCAAGACTATTTGGATACCTAAAACAAGCAAGTGAACATTGTGTTGTAGGTGTGCTTATGGACATTTGGACATCAATGGTATTTGGACAACGAGTGTTCTAGGCACATTATAGGTGATAAGTTCAAGTTTATTGAGCTTTCACCAAAGGAAAAGGTTCATGTCACATATGGTGATAACAATCAAGGCAAGATACTTGGAGTTGGTAAGATTGGTAATGCTTCACAAACTATTACTGAGGATATGCTCTTTGGAAGGCTTGGAGCATAATCATCAAAGAATTAGTCAATTGTGCAACATATGTAATAAGATAATATTTGACTCCAAGTGTTTTATTATTAAATGTGACATTGTTGATAGTGTTAAATTTATTGGTCATAGAACTAATAACATTTATACGGTTGATTTGGAAGATATCTTCTCCTTAATTTCAGAATGTCTAATTTTAAAAGAGGGTGATATTTGAATTTGGCATCAGCGGGCTGCTCATATCCATTTGAATCATTTGAAAAAGTTTTCTACAAATGACTTAGTAATTGGACTACCTAAACTCAAGTTCAAAATGGAAGAAACTTGTGACTCTTGCCGAAAGTGTAAACAAGTCAAAAGTTCCTTCTGATATAAAAACATGATATCCACAACAAGGCCATTAGAGTGGCTTCATATGAACTTGTTTGGGCCATCTCAAATAATGATATTTGGTGAAAGTTACTATGCACTTATTATTGTGGATGACTATTCTAGATTCACTTGGATTCAATTTATTGCACTAAAAGGTGGCCCTTTCAAAACTTTTAAGCGACATGCCAAACTAATCCAAAACCAAATGAATCATAAAAATGTGACCATAAGAAGACATCATGGTGGTGAATTTGAAAACAACAAGTTCGATAAGTTTTGCTCGAAACTGAGTATTGAACACCAATATCCCACTCCTAGAACTCCTGAACAAAATGGAGCTTTTGAAATGAAAAATCGAGCTCTTGAGGAGTTGGCTAGAACCATGTTGACTGAGAGCAAAGTGCCCTAGTACTTTTGGGATGATGCAATTCATATCACTTGTTATGTTATGAATAAAATACTCTTGAGGCCTATTGTTAAGAAAACCCCCTATGAATTGTTTAAAGGCCGAAAACTGAATATCACTCATTTTCATGCTTTTGGAAGTAAATCCTTCATTTTGAACAATGGAAAAGAACTTTCAAGTAAACTGGCTGATATAGGAATATTTCTTGGGTATTCTAATCATAGTAAAGCATATAGTGTCTTTAACAAAAGAACAATTAAGGTCGAAGAATCTATTTGTATTGTATTTGATGAATCTGCTCCAAAAGAGGAGAAATGTATGGTTGATGATCATGTAGGTACTCTTGAGGATGCATACTTGTAAGATCAAGAATATGAAAAAGTGATGCAAGAAGATCAAGATTCAAGTCAGGAACATGCAAGAATGCTGCAAGCTTGGAAGACAAAGAAAGATCACCCTACCGACAATGTTGTAGGTGACATTTTTAAGGGAGTGATAACCCAAAATATTTTGTGCAACATTTGTAATTTCTTTGCATTTATTTCTCCAATTGAGCCTAAGACTATTGAGGATAAGAATTGGTCATTAACTATTCCAAAGAGCTAACCAATTTGAAAGATATAAAGGGTGTGATTTAGTCCCTAGACGAAGTGATCATCCTATAATAGGCACAAAATGGGTGTTTAGAAATAAACTTGACAAGTCTGACCTGATTATTAGAAACAAAGCTAGATTAAAGGTTACCATTAAGAAGAAGGTATTGATTATGATTGGACTTTTGCTCCCGTATCAAGATTATAGACTATTTGAATGCTTTTAGCCTTAGCATGTATTATGCACTTCAAACTTTTTCAAATGGATGTAAAAAAGTTCCTTCGTGAAGGCTTTATTCAAGAAGAGATATATGTTGAAAATTCTCCTAATTTTGAAAACTATCAATTTGCTAATCATGTTTTCAAGTTGAAAAATGCCTTATATGGACTAAAGCAAGATCTTAGAGCTTGGTATGATACGCTAAGCTCTTTCCTTTTATAGAAGGGATTTGCAAGGGGTAAGATTGATACCACATTTTTTATACTAAAATCACACAAAGATATATTGTTAGTTCATATATATGTTGATGATATTATATTTGGTGCTACTAATGATGTTTTGTGTAATAATTTTTCTGATATGATGAAAGGAGTATTTGAAATGTCTATGATGGAAGAGCTCACTTTCTTTATTGGGCTACAAATCAAGCAAATGGAGAATGACATATTTGTTCAACAAAAAAATTGTTGCAAGGATCTATTAAAAAGGTTTGACAAGGAAAAGAAAAGGATGCTTCCACACCTATGGCTACTTCATGCTGTCTTGATAAGGATGAGAAAGGAAAATCTATCGAGGTAATTAAATATCATGGTATGATCGGATCTTTAATTTATCTAACTTCAAGTAGACCCATTACTTGTTTAGTGTGTGCATGTGTGCTAGTTATCAATCTAATCCTAAAGAATCATATCTCACGTCTACTAAAAGAATTATGAAATACTTGAAAGGAACCTTAAGCATGGGATCATGGTATCCTAGAGATGTTTCTTTAGCTTAATAGGTTAATCCGATTCCAATTTTGCTGGATGTAAGATGGATAGGAAAAGTACTAGTGGTACATGTCACCTATTAGGTAGCTCTCTAGTATCATGGCATAGTAAGAAGGAAGCATGTATTGATATATCTTTCTACCGCCAAAGTGGAATACATTGCTGCTTGGGTGTGTTGCGCTCAAATCTTATAGATGAAGCAACAACTTTTAGATTTTGGTATTGTGCTTGAAAAAATACCTATTAAATGTGATAATAGTAGTGCCATAAATTTGTCCAATAATCGTGTTTTGCATTCTCACATCAAGCATACTGAAATAAGGCATCAATTCTTAAGATATCATGTTCAAAAATGTGATTGTGTGATTGAATTTGTTGAAACTTCAAAACAACTAGGTGATACTTTTTATATACCTCGTTCGAGAGATACTTTCTTTGTGTTAAGAAGAGAGCTAGGAATTCTTGATGAATCATATATTTGTTTGTTGTATCAAAGTTGTCTTAAAATTCATGAATCTTTTTTATCTTTATTCAAATGTCTATCTTATTTGCTTGAATGCATGCCATAATTGCTTATATATGTGTTCTTATTTGGTTAAGTATCCTTGTCTGTTATTGATTATTATATAGGATAGGTTTTGTCTAGTCATATCTTAGCATTCCTTAAACAAATTTTGAAACATGTTGATTGCTGTGAAAGAACTGTGATTAATCAGTTATTATCTTAGTTAATTGATTATTTGGGCTTATTTTTTAAGTATCTTAAACGATTAAATAAACCTTAATGCATTAAGTGGGAACAATTTTTAATTATGTTAATTGATTAAACTGGCCCTTAATCAATTATCTTGGCCAAAAATTTCAAATCGTTAATCGATTAACACTGCACTTAATCAATTAAGTACAATTCCAATGCAAGACTAGTTTGCCATCATAAAAAAAGGAGATTGTAAATGCAAGCATGCAAGAATATGATTTTAATGAAGACAAAGACTAAAGCTTAAAGACAATGGGTTCATCAAGAAAAACAACACAAGAGTCATATTCAAGCATAGATCATGAAGACTAAGAGTAATTATTTTCTTTTTAGGTCCTAAGATGCTTTGAATAGGTAGGTTCAAGGTTGAGTGAGCCTTTTGATAAGTCTCACATAATATGAGCTTATTTTGACAAAAGAGATTTTCTTAAACATATTTTAGCATGAATACACGATTTTGGGCATTTATACTTATATACTTTTCAAAGCCGTGCATCATGCATACATCATTCATATTAGAGGTTCATGCATATTCAATCAAGTCTTTTTAGAAAATCGATAATCGATTAAGACTTTATCTAATTGATTAAGTCTTTGTAAATGGAACCCCGTTAATCGATTAGGGACATGGTTAGTCGATTAAGTCAGTTTTTGTTTTGGAATCTTGGACGTTTTAAAAAAAATGTTAAACAATTAAGTAAGAATTTAATTGATTATCCGCAACAGAAAAGTTTCAAATTGAATGGTATTTTACCATCCTTTCCCATATACAAAGAAGAACATAAAAACTCAGAAAACAAGAACACGAAATTTTCATACTTGACACAAAAGTGATACACGTTTTCAAGAGTGTTTGTTGAGAAAAGCGAATACATTTCTTCTGAAAGAGAGAGTTTTTGACTATCTTCGAAAATAGTTATTTTCACATCTTGAGAGTTTCAAAGATTTCCTTTTGTGAATTTTATTCATTCACTTTCATCTCTGTGTGTGAGATTCATCAAAGGATTGTGTTCTGAATTGTTAGTGTAAGTTTTAGCATATTGAAGGTTCATTAGAAAGTTGTACACATAATTTACGGATGCGATCAAGGTCCAAGAGATGTATTGTTGGGATACTTAGTTATAAGCAGTGAGGAGCCATTATAAGCTAGGTCCAAGAGAAGTCTTGGTGAAGAAGTGTTTTGTAACAATCATTTGATTTCTTCTAGTGAAGCAAATCTCCCAAGATCAGAAGGGGAGGCCTAGATGTAGATTGTACGTGATAAGCAATCGAACCAAGGTAAAATCGGCTGTGTCATCTTCTCTCTTAACCTACTCTTTTTACTTACTTGCAATTATCACATTTTCACATTATTTGATATCAATCATTAAGTGATCATTGCTTAATTAAATATGCTCTATTAATCATATTATGTATTCTTTTTTAGAGCATATTAGATTAGTATAATCATTACTTTCTTACTACATCTAAAGAATCAAGAACCAAAAACTTTCAAGAAAACCACTTGATTAATCAATTGGTTCTGCATATAGCTGATTAAATTTTCTCTATGTTAGTTGATTAACTCTTCATTTAAGGAAACCCATCTTGGATTCAATTGTTGTATAGTCCTTTGAACCTATAGCCTTTGTTAAGGCATATGTTAATTGTAGGTGAGAAGGAACATGCAGCAGTTTGGTTAGTCCTTTTATTGCAATCTAGTTCAATGTAATTGTTTCTTTCATGGAAGACAAGGTTGGTAGCAAAGTCAATAACTGACTGGTTGTCACAATATAATAAAGCATGGGATTGAAAAAGAGAACTTAAGACCTTGAAGTAAATATGTTAGCCAAGTGATTTCACATGTGTTTATAGCCATAGTCCTATATTCCGCCTTACAAGAAATTCTAGAAATGGTTTTATGTTTCATTAATTTCCATAAGATTAAGAAATCATCAAGATAAATGTAATAGTCTGTAATGAATCTTCTAGTATCAAGATAAGAGGTCGAATCACTACCATTTTATGCCTTAAATTGAAAAGTGGAGGTATTTGGGTAGAATAAGCCTAATTTAGAATATCCTTTTAGATATCTTAGTACTTTCAATGATGCACTATGATGAACAAAAGTAGGTTTGGCCATAAATTGGAATAGTTGTTGAACTTTGAAGGAAATCTTCCTATCTCGTGTTTGTAAGATATATCAATCATGCCATTATTTGAAACTTTTCTACGCCATATTTTCGTTGATTCATTGAAATGTCATGATTGTTTCTAGCAATTTCGAATCCCAAGAAGTATTTTAGATTTCCGAAGTTCTTAATTTCGAATGTGTTGTCTAAGATACTCTTTAGCTTGTTAATTTCATCTATATTATTTCCATTAAGTATAATATTATCTACATAAACAAGAATAGCAGTGATAGAAGTTTGAGAGGTCCGTTTAATAAACAAATAAAGATCTCCTCTAGCTTTGTGATAACCATACTTAATAAAGAAAGAAGACAGCTTAGCAAACCATTGTCTTTTTGCTTGCTTGAGTCCATATAGGAGTTTTTGAAGCTTGCATATTTGGCTTGTGTTAGAAGATGGGAGTCCTGGAGGCAAGAATACTACCATATGCTTTGTATTTGATTATAAAATACCATTTACAACAAATGGGTATCTTACCACTTGGTAAATTAGTGAGAATCCAAGTATTGTTTTGTTGGAGGGCACTCAATTCCTTATTAATAGCATCTTGCCAACGGGTGACTTAATAGTTTAAGAATAAGTTTTTGGTTCTGTGTGGGTAGAGATTGAAAAAACTCTAGATTGGTGGGATTGAGAAAGGTTGTGATAGGATAGATCAGAGGATAAAGGATATTGAGAGTGAGATGCTATTGTTGTGTTATTGAGGATCACACAATGATAATCTTACAGATAAGTAGAGAGTTTTGGGATTATATTGCTTCTTCTAGTTGATGGAATGTTAGGTATGGTGGTATCTAGGTAGCAAGATCAGGGGATGAGTTAGGAGAGGTGATGGATGTAGGTGAAGAGTTAAGAGTATTATGTGTATCAAGGAGGTAATTGTGTTCTTGTTGTGTGTGAGCAGGGAATATATCATCGATCATAAGATGTGCTAGGTGGTATGGTAGTAGGTGATGCTTATGAAGTCTGTGAAGGTATTGAAGGTAAGGTTGATTGGTATGGAAAGATAGATTCATAGAAGACAATATTCCTAGTTATTTCCAAGGCTTAGTGGAGATGTTAAGTACTACGTATTACTTGACTCTCAATTTGTATCCTACAAAAAGACATTTTGTAGATCTAGGATCCAATTTGGTTATAGAATAGGTTTGTATATTGGAGTAACATAAGGACCGAATGACTCTTAGGTGTTGCAAGTCCAATTGTTTATGGTATAACACCTCATGTGGTGTCTTTTTGTGCAAAACACGAGTGGGCAAAAGGTTAATCATATGGGTAGCATGTTAGAGGGATAGGACTAGTAGACATTGGGCAGTTTACTTTGAATTAATAGAACTCTTGCAATATTCAATAAATGTTGATGCTTTCTCTCAACAATTTCATTTTATGGGCCACTCATCACAATCTTAATTCTAGCATAAAGTTGGGTGTTATCATATATATGAATTCTTGTAAAACATGTGAAGTTTCAACTTTGGTTTTCATAAGGGAAACTCATATAAATCTAGTATGATCATCTATAATAGTTAAGAAATATTTATATTCATGAATAGATGGAATAGAAAAAGGACCCCATATGTTAACATGAATCAATTCAAAACACTAAAGAGTAGGTGCTACTTACAGGAAAAAGGAAGTTTATTTTGCTAAGCTTGATGGCATATATCACAAATTTGATTTTTATTAAAGGTAACAAAAGAGAAAGTAGTTCTTATAGCATCCATACAAGCATGAGATGCATGTCCTAACCTATGGTCCCATAGACTAGAAGTGGAAACATTAGCACAAATTGTAAGACTGAGATGACAACTAAGAGGGGACAATGAATTAGTTGTCTTAAAACTATGACATAATTTTCTACAAATTTCAAAGTTAGTAGAAGCGGAAAATTTATGAAGAAAAATATCAAGTAAATTTAAGGAGATAAAGGAGAAGAGAGTACTCAGAGAGTTTTATACTGGTTCACCTTCTTGTCCATCGGTCAAAGTGCAAAATAACAAAAAATAATAAAATATAGGGCCCGCTGAGAATCCTCAATAACAATCTCAGGCAAAATTTAGTGTAATAAAGTGCACTATTAGTGACCGCAAAAACGAACAATTCCAAATTATCGCCTAAATATTAGGCCTTCACCTAGTACATCACAAAAATCCAACAAAATCTTAGTACTTGAATGTCATGTCAAGAAAAATGTTGAAATATGACATTTGAGAAAGGAGAGCGTAGAAAGGGGTTTGGAAAACACATTTTCGAGCCTTATATCCTTTTTCTTGGAAATCCTTAGCTAGACCCCGATACAAGCTCAAAAGACCTTGTCGAAGATATGATTTTCCTAAGAAATGTACTAGGGCAAAGAAATACTGACTCTAATAAATATCATAAAGTTTTGATGAAAATATCTCATTTTTAATGCATTGGATTAGATTCCATCTCTCATCATCGCCATCACCATCACCACCACATCAACACTCAAAACCGATATCAACAAAAAATCAAACTTGCATGATCATTACTTTTAGTATTTCTTTTTAAGGAGTTGTGCATGGAAAAACATATTACAAGTGGGAATCAAAAGAACGGTTGTCAATCCAAACTAGGGAAGTTTATGGGGGTTGATCTCATATCTCGAATGAAAGTACCAATAAACCTATACTTAGGAAAAGCTGAAGTTGCTCGTCATGGATCTGTCTAAAATCCCTCAACCAAGCAGATGCAAGATCTTGTGTTCTCACCTTCAAACTTCAAGGGTGACTCATGCCTTCATACATTTATAACAGTCACACTTTAGGGTATTCAAAAAGTAATATAGTCCAAACAAGCAAAAACAAAAAACCAAGCTAGAAAAGCAGCAAAAAAAAAAAAAAACAAAACAAAAGAGCGCTAGGTTGAAAACCCACAAGGAAAACCTAAGAAAAGGAGAGCAATGCTAATTTGAAAACCTGAAAAGACGATTTAGTATAAAAAGATAGAGAATTCCCAACATATACCTAGATCAGGTATTCTGGGCAAAAAAAAATTAGGGAAAATAAAATGAACACCCTCAAGTGGAAAGTCAATATTGCTCATCCACAACCATGCAAAATGGGGCAATTTATTGGGTGATCATACTCTTCCAATAAATCTTGACAAGATACTGGGGCAATTTATTGGATGAGCAAACTCTTCCAATAAACTCTTGACAAGTCACTAGGACATTTAATTGATTCACCTACTGCAAACTGAAGCATTTCCTCGAAGGATCCAAGTCATATTAGAAAACAAGCAAATCATCAACAAATTTGTCAACTAAAGGCAATTATAAAAAGGTTGTGAAATTGAAAAGTTTTAAGGGTGCTGAAGAGCAATTTTGAATACAAATGAACAAAAAATAACCAAATTCGTTCCAAAACTCAATATCATCCACTCATTGAATAATTTTGGTTCATATACCACTTCAACATGCAAACATAACCAAAGTTCATATACCACTTCAACATGCAAACATAACCAAAGTTCATACATCACTCATGACATACATACATATCACCAAGTCAAGTCAAGACATACTCTCATACATACAAAGCATGTATCATTCTTGTCTAACCATACCATCACATGTGGTCAATCAAATTACTTTCCCAAAACATTGTCAGACTCAGATGTCGAAATGTTATGACATTTCTAGTCCCAGACGCTAGAACGTTCTTTAAATGAAAAAAACATTGTCGGACTCAAACGTCGAAATGTTATAACATTGCTAGACTTATACGATAGAACGTTCTTAAAAAAACATTGTCAGACTCAAACACCGAAATGTTTTAACGTAGCAATACCCAGATGCTAGAACGTTCTTAAAATGAAAAACATTGTCGGAGTCAGATGCCAAAATGTTATGACGTTGCTAGACCTAGACGGTAGAACGTTCTTAAATGAAAAAAAACATTGTCAGACTCAGACGCCAAAATGTTATGACGTTGCTAGACTCAGAGTCTAGAACGTTCTTAAAGAAAAAACATTGTCGAACTCAGACACCAAAATGTTATAACGTTGCTATACCCACACGCTAGAATGTTCTTAAACCAAAACATTGTCAGACTCAGACGCCGAAATGTTATGATGTTGCTAGACCCAGACGCTTGAACGTTCTTAAATGAAAAAAACATTGTCTGACGCAGATGCTGAAATATTATGACGTTGCTAGACCAAGACGCTAGAACGTTCTTAAATGAAAAAACATTGTCGAACTCAGACGCCGAAATGTTATGATGTTGCTAGACTCAGACGCTAGAACGTTCTTAAATGAAAAAAACGTTATCGGACTCAGAAGCCAAAATGTTATGATGTTGCTAGACTCAAACGCTAGAACGTTCTTAAGTGAAAAAACATTGTTGGACTCAGACGCCGAATCGTTATGATGTTGCTAGATTCAAACACTAGAATGTTTATACCTTTTTATGTTATCGAGTTCTGGAAGTACCCGACCTGCATTCTTGTTTATACCTTTTTATGTTATTGAGTTCTGGCAGTACCCGACCTGCGTTCTCGTTTATAAATTTTTATGTTATCGAGTTCTAGCAGTACACGACCTGCGTTCTCGTTTATACCTTTTTATGTTATCGAGTTCCGGATGTACCCGACCTGCGTTCTCGTTTATACTTTTTTATGTTATCGATTTTCGGCAGTACCCGACATGCGTTCTCTTTTATACTTTTTTATGTTATTGAGTTCCAGAAGTACCCGACTTGCGTTCTCGCATTTACTTTTATCATCTCGAATTCTAGCATTATCTTACTTTTAAAAGTTTGTGTTGTAATTGCTGCTTTTGCCTAATTTTAGAAACTTTGACGTACATTTCTTTACTGATTACTTACAAAGATAACACTCAAATATCGGTTTGCTTGTTACCAAGTAAGAAACAAGTAAAGAAAGGCAACTGTGAATACTCAATTTTATTCGGCCTAATTAAAATTCAAAAAACGGAACTTTCAAAATAGCAATTCTTAACCTTGATCACATTTATTAGATATCTGGGAAGCCAATTAATACTCAATTGTAATGACATTTATTAGATATCTGGGAAGCCAATTTTGTCATCCTTGTATATTCAATTCTTAACCTTCAATCACAAAACCTTTGATTCAATACAGTGTTATTTTTAACAATAAAAATCAATTTTAAAAAATCAATTAAGTGCCTAACTTTACTACGGTCAGAAAGGATTTCATTCCTCTTCATCCGATTAAAAAACCCAAAAGCCACAATTGTAATGTAGCATTACTTACAACAAAATTCAGAACTCCAAGCACTTTTTTATACCAAACAAAGTTCTCATACTATATAATCCTAGATATGAAAATGACGTTTGTCATTAACCAATAGCAAATCAAATCATTCTCCAGATAATGCTAACTAATTAACAAATAGCCAACCAACTCTAAAATAATGCTTTTCATGTTGCCTTAGATTCTCCAATAATGCTTATCAAATCTCTCGTGTAATCATATAATGTGTTTGTACCCATATTTTCTAATATTTACAATATTGCTTTATGATTTGTACCTAACTGTCCTCAATATGTTTCTGGTCATTGAGATATCTTTGTAATCATACAAGAACTGGAGATCTTTGCTTCAAATAGCAATTCAAACATCACGTGCTAAAAAACTAAAGAGAAAAAGAATCAACAAAAAGAAACTGCCCTAAGAAACCATTAGACATTCAGCATGCATAGCAGTGTAGGCTAAATGCTCAAGAGTCTCAATCAAATAGACTTGAGGCATCATACTATATATCCAACAAAAGCTTTCAAGATAGTCCCATTTGAAACTAGATGTGACATTCTACCAAGAAATAAGCCTCCTTCGTGCTAGGATCTAATCCTATTTTGCTTCTTAGTACTGAAGATGAGAACCTGACAAAATATAAACCAAAAGATTAGGCAGCCTATATATTTTCTTTGCAAACTATTATATTATGAGGCAGTTATGAAATGATATCAAGAGGAAAGAAAATGAGTCAGCCAAGAGGTATACTTGAAAGGCAAACCAGAAAGTATCTCAGCCGTTACCTATGCACATAATCACTATTAATGGGTAGCTTTAATTGGAATAATCAGTAAACCAAAGCAATCATCAGAGA
This sequence comes from Lupinus angustifolius, assembly GCF_001865875.1. NCBI lineage: Eukaryota > Viridiplantae > Streptophyta > Magnoliopsida > Fabales > Fabaceae > Lupinus > Lupinus angustifolius. The sequence continues at coordinate 182,982 of NW_017719102.1, forward strand.
ATATCCTCTATCCTAACAGTTACAATAGGAGACATTATTGGATAAAAAATATGAGAAAAATTGATTCAGCCCTGTAGGAAATTAAAAGAGATGCAAACCAGAAGTCATGGTTGTTTGGCATATTCCATTTCAATTACACACTCATGAGTAACCAACATGAATGAAAATAGTTATTGAGCGGTTTCAAAGTGGGTAACTAGAAAGCAAAACGCAGTGCAATATGATTAGTATAAAAAAGGCATACAACTATCAAAGGAGAGAATATACACAAGCATACCTATCATGAAAAAACACTACACACATACAAGAAAATCAGAGAGAAATAGACTACAATACTGAGAGAGCATACTGATAGGGGGATATACACATACATATATCACACAACATAGCAAAACAACCATAAAAAAGAAGAGAAATAAAACAAACATCACATATACGCAGATAGAGAGATTTTTTGACACATGTTCATTACTACCTACATCTTTTCTCATACACTATCATCTTGTTCTCTGTCTTCATAACCAAATTTCTGTATCGAGCATGACCTCTTCATATACGACGATCTATCAAAAGATAATCGTACAAAAACCAGAGAGCTTGTATACGAATTCAGAATATAAGGTGCATAAAGAAATTAAAAGTGTAAACACTATCCGGACTAAAGAGGTTTCTGGGATGAGGAATTATAAAGGAGTATCAACAAAAGGAAGTAACCAACACCACCAGGTGCATTGTTTTAATAAACCGACAATCCATGTTAGCATTTTATTTTAGCATCAGCAATCATCATACTATACCATGTTTATCATTACATAATTTACATCTTTAGGTGTATTTTGCTGTTTATACCCACATCTTAACAACACACATGCTTTAGTACAAAGAACACCAACATCATTTCTACCCACTATTGATAATATGCATAACATATTGGTATCTACACAAAACACAATTTTTATCACTAAATCAAACATGAATATACATAGCCATAAGGCGCGTCTAGAACCATTGATAAAGTATTCGAAGTAAGAATTGGGAGTATGAAATATACCTTAAGTGACATCACCATTCCAAAAGCTTTGCTACTCCTATGTTGTTGGTCTTGAGTAGACCCAAATCAGCCCACCATCTAGTCCTCGATGTAGATCGCAGCCTCGGCGCCTCCGACATCAATCGGTTCAAGCGAGGATGGACTGAAACTTCTATTTGTATGGAAATGTCTCCACCTCCTTCGTTGATGTGTGCTTCAGTTCCACTATGACTGGCTCATCACCATCACAACTCCCTCAGGACCAGAATTGTTGTCGTTCTTCGCTGCCATAGATGGAGATGAGATGTTAAAGAGGGATTTATAATTTTCATCCCTTTTATTTCTTTAATTTTATTTGTTAATCTTTTTAGTTTTTCTTTGTATTTTTGCTTTTCTATAAGTTGTTTTACTTGTTGGATCCAAAACGTTTTTAGACCCATTCATATCTTTTGGGCTCTTGTAGGGGTACCTATCTATATCACATTAAATCCATCTTAAAACTAAATTACCACATAAATAATTAATTTTATCACCTAATTAATAATGGAATTTTTATAGTAAGGTTATGGTTCGAGTCGTCTCTAACTTATCTGAAAATGAGGAGAAGGTCTACGACCAAAACCGTCTCTAAGATATTAATTCCATATAAAAAATATAATCAAAACCTCTTTTATCTAAAACAATTATGAAAATTTTATAGTAAAATTATGGTTCGAGTTGTCTCTAACTTCCTTGAGAATGGGAAGAAGGTCTACAACCAATACCATCTCTAAGCTATTAGTTCCATTGAATTAAAACAATCAGAGACTAAATATTTTAAAATCCACCAAATCTATCAATACCAAGTCGACATTTTCAAATCAATAACAATCAACCAAACTAACCAACTAATTTTTGAACCAGAACTACGTAGTCTTGATTTCCCTATGGCACTTAGGGATACGTAGGAGCAAGATAAACACTTGTCAGATAAAATTATAAAAAACAAAAATATTTTATTTTGATAGTTAAAATTTTATTAATAGTTTGAGGGTATAAAAGTCCATGTGATTAACGAGGATACTGTTTTAATACAGGCGGACAAAATGCTAATACCTTTCCCAATCCGTAATCGACTTCCGAGCTCAAAATGTTGAAGAAAATAGTTGAGAATATGAATGAACATCAGACCATATAAAAATATACATTACTAAGAAGTTAGTAGAATAAGAATAATTAAGTGTGCTTGATTGGTTTGCTATATATACAGAGTATAAACAACCTAGTCAAAGTCATTCAAGAAAAACCGTTTCTTTCTTTATTTCCTCTTTTCTCTTCAGGCTAAAAGGGAAGCTATGTATGGTAACAAGCAAGGCTCACCAAACATAACAAAGCGATATTATTTGGTCTTGTGGAGGTAGGGTCTGAATGTATGAGAATTGGAGTAGAGTCTTCTAGTATCGCTTGATTGATGCTTGAATACATCGGGGGAAGTAGATGAAAAAGTTCTCTGACAATCAAGTCAGTATGTGAAAGAGGTGGCGAGAATAAGAGAATAATATAAGGGAGAATAGAACAAGTATGCAAGTGAGAATAAGTAAAGGCAAGTAAACTTCCTTTAGGGTGAAATCTCCTATTTATAGTGGGGAAATGAGAAAAATATTCCTTCATAGATATTGTGGGCATGGCCGACCAAAGGGCTTGTTGGATCTGTTCTATATAAGGTTGCTTTTTCTATGTCAGACAACTTTAACAGGTCTGTACTCTGTGAAAAGTTGACTTATACTTGCATTACTCAGTGTCATCATATTATAGGTCAATTTTATCCGCTGATGCAAGGTGTAACAAGGTGTAGGTAGCATGCAGTAGGTGGAAGAGGTTCATGTCGTTCAAGCGGCATGGTAGTGAGATGTTAGAGATGGTCTTTGTATTATCTTATCGTTTATGTCTCATCAACAACTTGTTCGTTTGGATTGTTCTGTTACCCAGCTGGGGCCTAGAGTGCTTGAATCATACTTGTTTTTCCTGTTCTTGGGTCGGTAGTTGTCATCTATGTTCCGTGATGACATGTACTTTAGAACTAGGATAGAACAGTTACCCCATACTCTAATGGTATGGCTGGTAAATCGGGCATGTTGGTAGACTTTGTTGTTGTTCGGTCGGGTGACGGGAACTTCTAGGCACAAAACCAAGCCCTGTAAACGACCTCTTCAATCATTTTGAATTTGTTGTTTTGGCGTTTTGTCTATCTTTTTGAGTATTCGTCGCTTAGACATTCATGTGTGGTGGCGTCTTGACACATGTGCTTAGGAAAGCCTTCGACTTTGTATTGCTTCTGCCTTGATGACGTCTTATGGGGCGTGACCTGCCCCAAATCTTTTCGACTCTTGCATTAAATGAGTCGTCCTGTCTCTTACGCATAATAAATGAATTAAATTTATCTTTGGGACGCTGTTGGATTGCACTATAATGTTTTTGCTTGAACGGTGTGGATGGGCCTAGTCCTGGCTCTAGCATATCTGATGCTTTGGCTTTTGCGCCTATTGTTAGGTCACTTTGTCATTACTTCTCGTCTTTGGTTATGATGATTGAAACAATGTCATTTGATTTCCTTGCTCGCGGTTCCTGTTTTCTTGTTGTTTGATTGCTTTGCTTCTTGATTACATCATCATTATTGCTCTTCTTAGAAAGTCTTTCTTCTTTCGAAAACTTAGGTAACTGCATCCCTTCATGTTCTTGATTTTTTCGCTATTTTTGCTTGAGTTTATGTGCTCGGTTCTGTCCCAATTATTATGTTGAACTTTGAATCTCCAAATGCGAGATATGTTTGCCAAAGTGGGCTAACTTATGAGAGTTGGATGAAAACTGACTAGGAGTAGAAGTCTGGGTTGGTCCATAGCCTGATTTCGAAGTTGATTTGCCACTAAAGAGGAGCACGACTCATGCGCCTTTTTGGGCTCCTAGAAGTCTATGCCACCAAATTCAGAAAGAGAGTTTGCACCGATGATATCATACTAAAATAAACTTATAAAGCTTCTAGAACTCAAATCCTCAAAAAATAAGTAATACTCAAACAAGTTCGCCAACAATCCAAGACCTTTCCTAACTACAAGGAAAATGAGGGAAATGCGAGAGAAAAGCTCCGAGAAAATCTACAATTAGAATATCACCCCATAGAGGAAGAAGCTTAATATTAGGAGTTAATATCAATACCATCATATGCATAGTATCCAGTTCAACTAGAAAAATGCACTTGAAAGACATTAGACGTAGTTAATATCACTGTTCCAGAATACCTCAAGGTGAAGTTTATCAAAATAGAAAGAAATCTACAAGTTATGTTGTGAGTAGAATACAAGGGAATAAAAATCATCATGTCTAAATCCATTATATTTTTCCTTATAATGTAGCAGTTGATGTAATGAGGCAAAGTCAATTACTAAAGGTACACAGAAATGAAGATACAATTGAAGCATAATTGAATCATAATTAAACTCACTTGGACAACATGGTTTTGCATTTGCAGTTCGTAATTATAGTTGTAAATCCAATTTTTAACATATTGTGATTTAATGCGATTTCCTGAATGGATGAATTGCATATATACACAATGAAGAAGGTTGTGTGTTGATTACGCAATCTATTTAAAAGAAATAAAAGTTAACTAACTTAACAACCAAATTTGCTTTTAACTAACTTGCCAATAATGCTACTCCACTCCACTAGCACCTATTTGTACTGCCAGCTTGGTAAAGAGATAGGCAAAATGACTTGGGTCTAAGCCCTAAGTAAGGATGACTGCAACTTGTTTAAGAGAAGAGATGGTAGAAGATGAAATAGATTTGATTATAAAGATGACAACAAATGACAATGAAGCGAGCATTATCTAACTTTTGTGATCAGTCTTTTCTAGAAATTTTTTATTTCCATGTTGGAGACCTCTGCTTACTAATTTTTGTGTGGATGATATGGTGATGCAATGTTGTGCCTAAAACCATAGTGTTTGAGCACCTTTTCAGCTGAGAGTTAAAAAAAATGGGATACTCCATCACTAATGATTACTCTTGGCGCCTCAAACTAGTTAAAGATATTATTTTTTAAAATATTTATCATCGTTATACCATCCACTTTTGGAATTGCTATTGCTTCTACTCGCCTAGAAACATAGTCAACAATCACCAAAATATATTCATTAGAGAAAGAAGATGGAAAGGGTCCCATGAAATCCATACCCTAACAATCAAATACTTCAACTTCTAAAATACTTTGTAGAGGCATTTCATTTCTTTTGTTGACCCCTCTTGTTCTTTGGCACACATCACATTTTTGCACATGAGACAAGACATCTTTAAAGAGAGTTGACCAATAAAAGTTAGCTTGAAAAACCTTATCAAAAGTTCTTTCACCATTAAAATGTCCTCTATAAGTTTAATTGTGGCAATGCCACAATATTTTATGGGCTTCAAAATCATCAACACATCTATAGAGTAAGATTTTTGTTCCTTCTCGAAAGAAATATGGTTCATCCCAGACATAGTGGTTGGCCTCTTTAAGAATCTTATCCCTTTACTGATGGTTGAAATTTTTAAGAATAATACACGAGGCTTTGTAATTTGCTAGGTCATCAAACCAAAGTCTTTCCTGAAGGGGAAATAGCTTTTCAAGAAATTCTTCTGCTATTTCATTTTCTCTTGTGACAACTTCTTCATTCATTAGTCTCGAAAAATGACTAGCTACCAAATTATCTTTTCCGCCCTTCTCCTCAATTTCCAAATCAAATTCATGTAATAACAAAATCCAGCAATTTAGCCTTGGTTTGAGTCATGCTTGTTTTAGAAGCTATTTGATTGTTGCATTATCAATAAAAATTAAAATTTTGGCACCAATAAAATAACTTCTAAATTTTTCCAATACAAACATTATGGCTAACAACTCTTTTTCAGTGGTATCATAATTTATTTGTGCTTGGTTTAAAACCTTGTTAGCATTGAATATCGCATGACAAACCTTCTCCTTTCGCTTCCCTAAAAATGTATTGACTGCATAATCACTTGTATCATACATTAATTCAAAAGGTAAGTTACAATCAGCTGCAATTATAATAGGAGAAGAAACAAGGAATTTTTTTTTTTAATTTTTCAAAAGCTATTAAACATGAATTATCAAATAGAAAACCAAATTTTTATTTAGGAGGTTGCTGTGGGGTTTTGCTCTCATTGAGAAGTCTTTCATAAGACGACTATAAAATCCAAAATGTCCCAAGAAACTCCACATCCCTTTTAATTTTTATGGATCAAACAACTTCTCAATAATGTCTACCATCGCATTATCCACTTTTATTCCTTTGGAATAGATCTTATGCTTGAGCCCTATTCCTTCAAGGACTGCAGGAATTGATAAAGTCGAAGAAGAAACTGTCTTTCTTAGGCTTTTCCCTTTACCTCTGATTTCGAAAGCTAAGGACTGATTTTCGGACATTCCTCCACATGTCCAGGCTGATTGGAACCAATTGGATGAGAAATTTATGCAAAGGTACTTTCCCGACGAAAATTTTATGGATTTAAAGACCAACATCTCAACCTGTTAGGTATCAGTGGTCTAGACACATCTAGAAGGGGGTTGAATAGGTGTAGCGGTTATCAATTACAGCTTCTCGCACAAAAACCCAGTTCTGGAAAACATCCCAGGTAATCGATTAACCAATTGGCTTAATCGATCAAATCGTATCAGAAACAGAATTGGCAGAGTGGCTTATTGTACAATTATTTATCAACAAACAAGCAGAGATACAATAAATATTTTTATGCACAATTAACAAGGATATGGCAAAGTAGCAGTATGCAAAATATCAGCTTAATACACTAATTAAAACAGTTTGCACAATAAGATTTTTATCCTTGTTCATTTGTTGGTCCACTTGCAAACTACATCCAGGCCCCCCCTTCTTCTTGGGAGATTTTCGTCTTCACTAAATTGAACCTTGTATCGTTACATACACCAATTCAATTACAAGACTCGAACGCTCCTTTCTTGGAACCCAAAGAAGTTCGCCACCCTTGGTTTGACCTTTCCCAAAACCCCGTCCCAAGAAAACCTTTCTTACCGCGATTCGGCCCCAGCCAAGGTATCACTCTTTATCCCAAGACCTCCTAGTCTTCGTGAAGAACACCTAACCTAACCGCAGCTAGGATTTTCCTAATCCTTGAATTACAACGCTTTAAGTTATGAATGGGTACTTAATACTCAGATTTTACAATAATGAAAACTCAATGATTAAACCACACTCAAGTAACGAAAGCCATCATGAATGTATGCGAGTTAATACACAAAACATATAACGCTGAATCTTTCTCAAAAATCTCTAAACAGAATGCACGAACATGTAAGAAAGTATGAATGAGAGTTAGCACATTAAAACCACATGCAGTACATCATGAACAATATCAACCAAACATGTTAATCCCTCTTTCTCACACATGTATCTCTCTTAACAATCGATCTCTAATAGTTTCTAATAATGATATGTAATGTTGCACGTTTCTGCAATTTACCAGAATTTATAAAAAACGAATTTGGCTATATAAACCGTTTTTCAGTTACACAGTTAAAACATAAAACAGTTAAAATAGAAAACAAATACGTTAATCGATTAAGACTCCACGTTAATCGATTAACCAACATATATCAATACGTGATTAAATGGTAAACTACTTATATGTTATGCTTGACACCCATACATGTTTTAGCAATTATGGTATGCCTAATATGCACATATAACATGTATGATTAATGCATGAACACATAATAAACTAGATGATATGCCTCATGAATATGATATGTCAATATTAATGGCTTGTGAGACTTGCATCTAGGTTTACCTAACCTAGACTTACTAACTAAGGCACACATCCCAGACTACTTAGAAATACAACTCTATTGTTATAACGTAGTCTAGATATGACCCTTGAGTTCTAGGCATGTTGATTGTTGAGACATCTTTAAGCTTTTACTTACTCCTTGTATTCAACAAAACATCGACAAAATATTGCTAGTGCAATCGTTGACACTTTGTACTTTCACGACCTTCACCCAAGGCGTGGGTGAAAGCTTTATGCTGAGCCTGAGGCAGATTCAAATTGATGCCTATGAAATATCCGATCCATGGGTTTGATGCTCAAATCCAGATCGACATGTTTGTTAATGTTCTGTAACAACAAGACAAATGGATCCTCAATGCTAGTGTTGGGGGACAACTATTGTAAAGCCACCTCAAGAGGCTATTGACATCATAAAGTCTATGGTCCAAAATGACCAAAAGTGTCAACATTAAAGAGGTCCACCAAGGAGAGGTGGAATGTTGGAATTGGGATCAACAGATGCTATGCTGGCCCAAAATAAACTTATGCGACAATAGTTGGATAGGGAAAAACAAAATTTAAATGATTTACCTAAACATCTAAAAGAATTGTAGGAACACTATAACATCCCAAACTTCAACTCTCTACTTATATATAAGTGTATACATATATATATAAATATATATATTATATAATTAAATAATAGTGAGTTGTGTGAAATCCTTTTGTCCTTTATAAAGGATTACCTGAGTAAGAAGTTCAATTACTTGAGTTATAGATCACTAGTGAGAGGAGCTAACAAATGAGTTGTGAATCATGAAATTTCATTAACAAAATTCATGATTTAGTTTTTTACATACATTGGAGTTATATCATGAAATTGGAATGGAAAATAAGTGAATTAGAAACTTAGTAGAAAGTTTCACACAATTTGGGATTTACCCATTATGGGGTAAATATATTATTGTAGGACCTCGTCCAAAATGGCATGAGGGGCCTTACTATGTTATTAGTATTTAGTTTTTAAAGACTTATAGAGTCATTATTCGAGTTATGAGTTTTAAAATATAACTCAGACAATTTCCTGAAAACTGTCAATGATCTTCTCGACGGTTTTACCTCTGAGTACCTATAGTTTGTTTCGTTGATCCTATGAGGGTATAGACTACCTTCCATACTTATTTATACAATGTTTAACATTATCCTAAGATATCTTAGAATACAAGAAATCCATCTATATAACACAAAAAGTATCAATCATGCATGATTGGTAACTTAAGTGCCAAGTCACGACCTCTTATGTAATTACGGGTCATTAACCCTGGATTATTTTTGGTTTGGGCCATCAACCCCAACTTTTTCTCCATTGTCTCATCCATGGTATATTTCTAGCAAGAAAGCAAGAGAGCTTTTCCTCTTCCATATTATTGCATGCAAAGACCATACCAACCTCATTCAGGTATGGTGAATTCCTTTTTGAGTTTAGATTTCGACAATTCCATTATTTAGCCACTCAAATGTCTGTTTTAAAATGGTATCACAAGCTTGAGTGTAACACAAGCTTGATCATGTCATAAATTGAATTCATTACCTACAAATTGGGTGATTCTTGAACCATTAGCATCCAATTTAGATTTTCATGGTGGTGATCTTCTGTTTGCAGGATTAGGGTTTCATTTGGGTGATCATTGATCCATGAAACCGGTTCTGAAGTTGTGATCCTCTAGTAATCTATAGCAAAATCTATAACCTAGGTTTTACTATCATGTGTTGTCTCTTTAGGACTAAGTTTTCATTGCATGCAAGTGTGGTAACCTCCAAATTTTGAAATGCATGTTTAATCCCTTTTGTTTTATGAGTTAGGGTTTTGTTTCATTGGTGAATGAGTCCATGAAATCAGTCCCAAAATCCTCGTGCTTCCATCAAACTCCAACTTGTGGTTTATATGGTAGTTTGGGTTTTAAGTCATCAAATTGAGAAAGGGGAGTGCCTATGACCTCAATTATTGAATTTCATGTTGATATCCTTTTTGTTTTAGGATTTTAAACCATGGTCTCAGAGTGTTGGGATTAATAGGTTCAAACCCTCTATCTTATACTCCATGTAAACACATCTTGCTTCATATCCAAGAACTCTATACTTTGTCCGGTTCTTGCACAAATTTTCTGGATCACTAGGGGTATGATTTACAGATTACAAGCACACAATGTTGTTAAGCTTTAAATTAGCTTCATGTTGATATGTGATTTGGAAACTTTGGATAAGTAGGGAGTAAGTTATGCCCTATTTACCAAACTAGATTCTATTGTCTCCAAAACTGTGATCATTCTTAATGATCACTTCGAAACTATGCTTTCCAGTCATGATCTTAGAGCTTATAAGTATATATACTTTTCCTTATCAAACAAACTTTCCAAATTGATAATGTTCTCTGAAATCCATTAAGTCATTTGAGAGTTATACTTGTTTTAACAAAACATATTCTGTCATGGACTAGTCTTGTAAGAAGTTATGGTAATCTCTAAAGATGCCTTCAAAATAATGTCGTCCAAACCCTAAACCCAAAACCATAAAATACCAAAGATTTGTTGTGTTTAATTAGCTTTCTAAATTGACCAAGATTTTATGTTTTCATTTATCTATATGAGAGTTAGGGTTAGTTTGAGAGTTGGATTTTGGAGGGGAAGGAAGGACAAGGGAAGGCTTGGGAGTCAAGAAATACACTTATGAGATGACTCCCAAAACTTCATTTTCCTTACTTCCCCTCCAAAATCCAACTCCCAAAAAAACCCTTAGGATCTCTACACTAAATTAATGCCTTTCTACCTTGTACCTGAAAGTCATGATGGAACATCACTTGATGATCCACCTATAAATCCTAGCATGTATGTCCAATTATATTCGAACTAATTTCATATGAACAAAATTGGACAAATATTGCATTATGTGAAAGTATCATATAATTCTAATGTATGAGTCATAGTTACTATTTTCTAATGATTCCAAAAGGTATGAGTCATAGTTACTTTGGAGTTGTCCAGCTTATGTGGACAACATATGTCTTTGAAATTGAAATGATTACAACTTGAGTTATAGTTACTATTTTCTAATGATTCCAAAAGGTATGGAAATCATATTCAACCTAGTATTTTTTACCAAAATTCGAGAGACAAGTTAATCCTAATGTCTCTAATGCACTTATCAGTATCTTACTGTTAGGAAGAATTCAATTATAAGGCCAACCAACTCTAGTCGAAATTGGCTATGTGGTGCCAATGAGCTTTTATCGTGCCTGACTTAAATTCCATGTATTCGATGAGATTTTTGAATATATTCCAATATCCATAAACACATTAGTACAATTCTAATAAAGCTATAATATTCATGGTTTACAATTTTTAAATACGATCAGGTACTCGTGATACGATCCAGCTGCAACTGTATATTATTAATTTGGATAAAAGTACATGTAAGTGCTTTCATGTATGAGCTAAAAAATGATGTCAAAGATAATCGTGGAACTCTAAGCTAGACCTATGGCAAATATAGCCGAATACTATTTCTTTGGCTGCGAGTAACTGGGTGTTGAGGCTCTTTGACTCGTAAATTACTTATTTGTGATTGTATGTATTTCATTTGATATATGACTTTATACTGGATATGTGATCTTGTTTGGATAGGCTTGATTATGTGTTTAGATTGAGAATTGAAATGACTAGTATGATTGATGTTATTTTGATAGAATGATTATGTGATGATTCCAAGTAATGTGGATTAGCTATATGCTTGATATGACGGTTCAATCTTGATAATGAAATCTTAATTGATATGACCAATTTTGTAAATTATATTGGTTCTGAATGAGTATTTCATGATTGGATTGATTATTGAGAATGTTGAATTAACTGTTGCATCATTATAGAATTGTCCTCTTGCATTCTCATGACATGTCATATGAGTATTTATGATGAAATAAAGTTTGAAAAGACTACGTTTATGAGAAGAATGGAACGAAGGGAATGGAAATTGTTTTTCTGAGTTTTTTCCAACTAAAGTCTTTTTTAAAAAGCGCTAGATAGTATTTTTCGAGAAAACATGCAATGCGTTGTTCTGGAAAGACGTGTTCGCATGTTCGCTTCCTAAGAATAGAAAAGAAGTGGTCGAGATCATCTAGTGTCAGTACCATTGTTGTTAATAATGTGTTAGGGGCCCTATTAGGAGGTATTTTGTGAAGAAGATCTTGCTCTTGATCTTGACACGGTTTTGACGAAGACACCAATATCACATAAATAAGAAAATGAAGATTACTTATGAAGACAATGAAGATAAAGCTTCAAGGAATTTAGAGTCTAAGTCTATAGGTACTTCTATCCTTATACTCTATAATATACAATTAGTAGTAATACTTAAAAATATTTTTAAAAGAAAATTGAAAAGTACAAGTATAAATGAAAACAATTTTCAAAATATTGTGTAGCAGGTTATTGGATCTAAGTAACAGGTTACCAGAACAAAGTAACAGATTACATGTGTGAGAAACGAGTTATCCATCAAAAATTGAACAGGATAATCGATTACTCCCTTTGAGTAACTGATTACATGGTTATAGTATAAGAGAGTAACCGATTACATAGTGTGTTAATATATTAATCACTTGGACAAAATTTTTGGGTAATCGATTACGACGATGCTGTAATCGGTTACTGAGAGCTTCTACACCAAATTTTCATATTCAAACTAAACAACTTTCACTCCAAACGTAATGGTTTCATTCCAATCGACTCCTACCTTTTCATACAGGTGTTATGGCTGATTGGAAAGCCTATTTAAAGGCCTTAAAACTCATAATTCAAACACACAATTCACATACACAATCTGAATTTTTCTAAAATACTTTTTTTGCACATTCTGCATCTTGTTCTTAACTTTCAGATTAAATTTTAAGAAGTTGCTTTAAGTGTGGTTTCAAAGATTTTCAAAGTGTTATGGCTGATTGGTTGCAAGAGATAATAGTATTCAAATCTTCTAAAGGCAATCCTTGCCATTGTTAAAGTTTTCATCATTTAATTTGCTGAAATACTTTCTATCACAAGGGTGTGATAAGAAAAGGGATAAAGTCACTTACAAAAGTTGTTTTCCAAAGAGTGACATAGGTATTAGAGAGTAAGTAAGGTACAAGGAAGTCTCGGGGTGAGAATTTGTAATTACTACTCTTAATATCTAGTGAAGAAATCTCTTGTGTTGCAAGAGTACTAGATGTCACCTTCTATGGATAAGAAGGTGAACCAGTATAAAATTCTTTGAGTACTCTCTTCTCTTTTATCTCCTTAAATTTACTTGATATTTTTCTGCAAAACATTTCTGCTGCTACTAACTCTAAAATTTGCAGAAAAATCTATCATAGATTTAAGACAACTAATTCACTCCCACTCTTAGTTGCCATCTCAGTATTACAATTGGCACCATAACTTATTTTGAGTAAATTATTCTTAAATTTGATCCTATATCTAAGATGGCTTGAAGGTCATTTTTGGGAGAAGGTTCCAACATCAATCGCCTTCCAAGTTTTGTTGGAGAATCCTATGATTTATGTAAAATCAGGATGAGAATATTTATAGAATATCAAGATTTGGATATTTGGAATGTGATTGAGGAAGGACCCTATGAATCGTTCAATGTCGTTAATGGTGTAAGGGAAGTGAAGCCAAAATCCGCATGGAATGATGAATACAAAAAGAACGTGCAATACAATCTCAAGGCAAAGAACATCCTCACTTCAACACTTGGCATTGATGATTTTTTAGAGTATCAAACTGCAAATTTGCTAAAGAAATGTGGGATACTCTAGAGACCACACACGAAGTTACTGAGGAAGTCAAAAGGTCGAAATTCAATACTCTCTCCCAAGAATACAAAATGTTCCGTATGAAGCCTGGAGAGAAAATACTAGATCTCCAAAAGAGATTTACTCACCTTAAATATCATGTTATTGCACTTGGAAACATATTATCAAATAGTGACTTGAACTTAAAAGTTCTGAGGTCACTCACCAGAACATGGCAACCAAAAGTAACAGCCATTTCTGAAAAGAAAAGTTAGTTTCCATTATCTCCAAACCTAAGATCAGTCATAAAGAACACTTCGAAAATATGCTTTCCAGTCATGATATTAGAGCTTATATTCATGTATCATTTTCCTTATCAAACAAGCTTTCCAAATTGATAAATTTCTCTCAAATCCATTTGAGAGTTATGCTTATTTTACCAACATATATTATGTCTTAGACTAGTCTTTTAGGAAGTTATGGTGATTTGTAAAGATATCTTCAAACATATGTCCTCCAAATCCTAAACCCAAAACTATAAAATACCAAAGTTTTGCCATGTTGAATGTGCTTTCCAAATTGACCAAGATTGCATGTTTTCATTTATCCATCTGAAAGTGAGGCTCTCTACACTAAGGTAATGTCTTTCTCCCATGTAGCTAAAAGTCATGGTGGAACATCACTTAACGATCAATCCATAACTCCTAGCTTAAAAGTCCAATGTACTCAAACTAATTTCATATTTACGAAATTGGACAATGCTTTCATTATGTGAAAGTATCAATCCATAACTCCTAGCTTAAAAGTCCAATGTTGTTCAAACTAATTTCATATTTACAAAATTGGACAATGCTTTTATTATGCTTTCATTGTCAATGATGGATGGCAAAAATTGTCTCAACCACCAAAAACGTTTTCAATGGATGTGGTGAGACAATTTTATGCTAATGCTTTTATATCTCAAGAAGCTCAGCAAAACCGATATATATGGGCTAATGTTACCCAAGTATTCTATGATAAGTACATTATTAATTAATACTTAGGTACTCCTTGGGTAGGTCAATCTGAAACCTTTGGTAACTTGTGTAAGTACCAGGAGGGAATCTTGGCAAGAAAAGAAGGAAAGGAAGGATGGTACAATGAAATGGAAGTAAGAAATCAACTTTGAATTGAAGGGCCTGAAAAGAGCGCAGCTACAAGAAAAGGTCCAATTCTGAAAATTTTCATGAGTCAGTTGACTCAAATCCTTAAACCATTATCTTGTCTAATGTATGGCATGGATCTCATGTATTTCAATTGCCTATGCCTAGGGCAAAGTCTGACACTATTGTTAAAAGCATCAAGAAAGGGGCATTGAGCATGATCTTTCCCACCTTCATTACTAACATATGCAAGTACCAAAATGTACTAGGGTGATACAATGAGTTAATGGCCCTCACATATCAAGTAAATTCCTCATATATTCATAATTATTGCAACGAAAGGAGTTTGACCTCTATTAAGGTCGAAGAAGAAAGAAAGATGGGAAAAGGAAATCATCTGACACTCAAGCACCATTTCCTCCAATACAAGGTGAGTCATCCTTGGTTGCCTATATGGCTCGAATGATGCTCGGTACAATGTTGCAAAAGATTGAGACTTGCTACTGAGGCATAAGGGAAGTATAATACGGCCTTTACAATGTATTTGAAACACATCCTCACTTTAGTGGAGGGACTTTTGATGGCTTTCATGCAAGAAATTGGTGGCCTGAAGATCGACCACGAGGTGGAGAAGGGGGAAGTGGCACTCATGCCCAAGAAGATGAGGAGATGTACTTTACGGATGAGGAACATGATTGATGATTCATCCACAAACTTCTCATTCGGTTACTTTCTCACTTTTTGAACTATCTTATTGCATTCTATTATTGAATACTTGGATAATTTTGGTTTGTATTTTGGAATGTTTAACTTTCTTGAAATCAGATTTTATTATGTGTTTATTTTTTTTATTTGTCTAGTTTGCCTCTTTTATTTGATTACTTAGTTTAGTTTAGCTGAACTTACATCTTATTTGAAAAGTGCAAAATGGTAGCTAAATTTTTTTCTAACTAAACACAACTTGGCATAAACATATGTTTTGAAATTAGATCAAATTTGTGATGCATGAATTAATAAGCTTATGTGAGCAACAATGAGATGAATATCTGAAATTTTTGAGTGAATAATTCATAATGCCATAACTTTGAACAAATACAACACTTTTGAAAAATAATATATCATGAAATTGTGAATATGTTTGAAAATCAAAGAGTTGTATGAAATCCAACCATGTGAGGATTTATAAGCCAAACACTTAGTGAACTTATCGCATGTAAAACTTTTTAGACTTGCACAATTGATTTTATTTAAATCTCTCTTTACAATTACACAAAATTGAAAGGAAATGGTCAAAGCATGTTCTTTCAATGTAGAATGAGCCACTTGACCAAGAAGACCAACCTAAACTAGGAACATCGTTTACAACCCCTTTTGAGCCTTAAAATGAAATATTTTTTTCAAATATAACCCTTGAACCAAATCAATGGAAAAATAAATGTTGTCTCCCATAAAATATGTTTTGTATCTAACCACACCTTTTTTCCAAAGCCACTTGAATTTCAGAGATTAAATTACCTATAATAGTTCGAAGAATGAGAGAAAGGCAAGTCACGAGCCATCAAGCACAAAGAGACAAACTGCCCGCTAAGCATGGCCAAACTATGCACTAAACATGTATGTGATGACTAAGGTGCTTAGGCTTGAAATAATCTTGCCTTCTCTTGAAGTAAACCAAGTTGGGTGTGTTCACACTCCAACAAAGCTTAACTTAGGACCCCACGAAGGCCAACCAAGTATGACCACACCTAGGACTCATGCTAAGACAAGAAGGAGATGTCACCATACATGTAAAGCTAGAGGCATAAGCTAGGCATGTAAGTTGCTTAGCTTAGCCCACAATAGGATGAGCCTAGCCTGGACAAAGTCATGGGTAGGCTAAGCAGGTCCAAAGTTGGCTAGCTGCTTGGCCGCATGAGCCAAGCACCAGAAATTGGCTAAATGGTAGGCGCCAAACATGCCTTAAGGGAGCTTAGCGGGTTGCTCAAATCCTATGTAACTGACCTTCCCCCCACATTCCAAATGATCTCATTCATCTGTAAATAATTCCATTCTTCACTTCTCTTTCAGAAACACTTCTAGTAGCTTAGGTAATTTAATTTTTCCCTACGAAATTCGAAGGGAATAGGAGTTGCGCAAGTGTGATCTTGGAGCTTGTTCTTGGATTAATACTAAAGTCTAAAAGCATCCTTGATGGAAGGCTAATCACTCACGGTTTGGATCATGGTATAAAAATTCTTACTTCAATGTATTGATTATGATTTATTCATATATGTTATTTGTTTTAATCTATTTAGTCACCCCATCTACTCTTAATGCTCATTTTAGATTGATCACCTAAAATATGTTTTCAAAGATCCAAAGTCTTTTGTTGTTGAGACAACAAATCTTCTAAGGCTAAGAGGATGGAATAAAACATTTGCCATATCAAACCATATGAAATAAACAACTTGTTTTCGAGGTTATCAAGCATTGGGAAAGCTGAAATGAGATGTGACATGCTTTTTTCGATGAATGCAAACCAACGAGGGGCAAAATATTAAACAAGTTTTGAAAATCATCTAGCCTTGCTCATACCCGAGAAGGTTGGTTAAGAAGATGTAAAGTGGATTGAATAATACTAAAATAACTTACATAAACTTAATCATTTTGATATTGAAAAGTGAAGAAACGTTATATTCATGTTTCCAAACAACTATTCATCTCTTGAATTGTAAATATGTAGTTTTTACTTTTTCATGCACAAAACCACTTTTTACGTAATTAAACCAAACAAACCAACCATTGTTTCCATATTCTTTATGATCTAAAACTAAATTATGTCCAAAACTTTCTGAGTAATTCCCTCTAGATCGACAAAACCTTATATTATACTATAATTGAATCTTGAAAGGGATTAAAGAACTAATATAGTAAAGGACTTTTATTAAATGTGTTTGTTAAAACTTGAAACCAAATTATAACTTTGCATGAATCAAACTTACCTTTCAATATTGTCCTCTAGTTCTAGTGACATTCTGGTTGGGTCAGTTGAAATCCACCTAGCCTCCTCATCATGGATACTAACATTAGGCTCACACTTGCACCTAATATAAGTATAAGATGGAAAACTAAGAGGAGGATGGGTGAATTCGTTTTTCTACACAATGTTAGGTTATTGCCACTTTAAAAAAGATTAGAGTACATTGCAGCGGATAATGTAAGTTGCAGAAATCAAAATACAGAAATGTAAAGAGTGAATAGGAAAGAAAGAAATACACTAGTTTTTATACTAGTTCACCTTCTTGTCCACTTGAAGACTACGTACAGTCCTCTTGTCAATACATGAGATCTTATTGATTTGATATGTTAATCGATAACAAATCAAACCTTGAGATTCAGATATGAACCTGCCAATGAAGAGGAGCTACATGGGCTAGGAGGGCACATGACCAGGGCCAAGGCCAAAAAGGCACACCAAACTTTCAACCAACTAGTAGGCGTCATGATAGAAACAACAAGGCCCAATGGAGATGCCAAGCTCATCTATTGCACCAACCTTGAGGAAGAAACCCATGAAGGCCACGACCAAGAAGGAAAAGCATAATATTTTCAGAGTTGCATTTAATAAGTGGGGACTAATCTCCCCACATATAGAATTAGGATTTACTTTCCTTGTTCAAATAAAACAATTTAAAGCAATTATTTGGTTTGTAATAAAGCCATTAATAGCTGAGAAATTATCTTGAATTTGGCCATGTGCCATAGACTTTGTAACCATATGTAAACATGTACAAATGAATGTGGACTTGACATGTGTAGGTCTTGTGATCAATCATGAAAAAGGTGGAATCGATTCCTTCTATATTAAGCTAGGCTAGGCATGAAGAATTCCAATTGAAGACATACAATCCTTTCCATAACAGAGCTATATGCTAGGCATGAAGATGATGAATGATTAATGTTAATTCTTATCATATGGAGATAGGCATGAAGAATAAGAGAAGAATTCAAGTTGTGTTATAATTGAAACTTTCCATAAGAAGCCAAGGCTGTGAATCACCATTAAATCAAGAGGAATTCTCTTCATAATCAAAAGGGTGGTATAATTGAGACTTTCCATAAGGATCTAAGGCCGTCAATCATCATCAAAGCAAGAGGATTTCTTTGTATATTCAAATAAGGAATGGATGAAACTTGCCATAAGAGAGGCCTAATCATGCAACCCTCATCAAAGACAAGGATATTCTTTTCACAAAAGCCATGTGGTAAAATAAACCTTGCCATATTAAGGCAAGTCGTGAGGAGGAATGATTTCCTTCCATATATGTCACCTAGGTCGTGGAATGAATTATTTTCTTTCCTAAAATGAAGACAAGGCAAATGGTGGTGCAATTATATGTTGCCTTACTAATGGAGCAGACAAATCAACTTTCAAAATCTTGGCTAAACAACAAGCTAGGCGGTTTCATTATCTTTCATATTGGGAGTCATGTTAAAATCTCAAATAGGAAAACTTTTATGGTCATAAAAACTTTCCATTTCTAGAATAGATTATACTTGGGCATTTCATGTAACTTGACCAAAAATTCATGAGCCAAACCACTAGCACGTGGAGCCATACTTGGCCAACCACACATATTTGTAAGTGAAACTTGGTATTGAGAACTTAACTTGAATCTTAATTGGAATTATTTCCTTCTAGATGAGAATTTCTCCTAACTATTTGGTTTAACCAAGGCCATGTTCTTATCTAGGATCCTTCCTTGTGTGGAACTCCATTGGCTTATCAAGCACCAAGCTTGTGGCACCTTCATCTTTTCATTCTCTATCCATCTTCTTTTATCAAACACAATTTACCCATACACAACCTACTCAAACTCATCCCATTCCTAACATTTCATTCACAAAACCGAAACCAAATACATACACAATCCATTTACAAATTCAAAAAGACTTACAAGAAAAAATGATCAACAACAAAATACAATCTCCATCAAGGAAGTTTCTATCAAGTGGTAATAAGAGCTAGCCTTGTTGGAAGTAAAAAAAAGTGTCTCGAGTCAAAAGTATAATTCTTCTTTGTCTCAAATTCAAAACAAACAATCCTAATTGTTTTCATAAGTTTGTGGGTTTTTCAATTTTAGAATCAATTATGGGTTAACTTGATTCAATCAATAATCCAAGGGGAAATTGAGATAAAAGTGAGGGAGTGATACACATTAAACACATTTGAGAGAAAGTAAGGAAATATCTAGTCTTGAAAAGAGTCTAATCGTGTCCACAAGCACGATCGTTACAACAATAGTACATGAAATATATGAATTGTACCGAAACCATCAAAGGCAGATGGAGGAATTAAGGGTGCAACATCAAAGGAGGAAAAATACTAGATCAAGTGATGCTGATTCAGAAAGAAGAATGAGACAGAGAGAAAGGAGGCATGGGGAAGAGGCTGAATGGAGTCAAAATCAAAGTTACTACATTCATGGGAATGAATAATCCCCAGGCATACATGGAATGGGAACGGAAAATGAAACGGGGTATTTGATTACCATAGTTACAGTGAGGAGAAAAAAGTCAAAGTGGCATCCTTGGAATTCAAGGAGTAAGACATAGTGTGATGGGACCAATTTAAGAAGGATAGGTGTATGTGTGGTGCTAAACCTGTTGACACTTGGGAAAAGATGAAGATTATGATGTAGAAGAGGTTTGTACATGGTTCCTATTAGAAGGACATACACAACAAACTTCAGAGGTTGACCTAAGGCAACAAATATGTGGATGAATATTACAAAGAAATGGAGTTGACTCTTATGAGATCCAATATCCATGAGGACTGTTAGGCCACTATGGCACAATTCCTTCATGGACTCAATCAGGACATCCAAGATGTGGTGGAGCTGCAACCCTATGTAGAACCGGAGCACTTAGTACAAGAGGCAATGAAGGTGGACCAATACTTAAATAGTAGGAAACAGAGTAGTGGTATAATTAAAACTTTCCATAAGAAGCCAAGGTTGTGAATCACCATCAAATCAAGAGGAATGCATTCCATAATCAAAATGGTGGTATAATTGAGACTTGCATAAGGAGCTAAAGTCGTGAATCATCATCAAAGCAAGAGGATTTCTTTCCATATTCAAATAAGGAATCAAAGAAACTTTCCATAAGTGAGGCCTAATCATGAAACCCTCATCAAAGACAAGGATATTCTTTCCACAAAATCCATGTGGTAAAATAAAGCTTGCCATATTAAGGCCAATCATGAGGAGGAATGATTTCCTTCCATATATGTCACCTAGGTCATGGAATGAATTCTTTTCTTTCCTAAAATGAAGACAAGGCAAATAATGGTGCAATTATATCTTGCCTTACTCATGGAGTAGCCGAATCAACTTTCAAAATCCTGCCTAAACAACAAGCTAGGCGGTTTCATTATCTTCCATATTGGGAGCCATGGTAGATCTCAAATAGGAAATAGTTTATTGCACAAAAACTTGCCATTTCTAGAATACATTGTACTTGGATATTTAATATAACTTGGCCGAAAATTCCAGAGCCAAACCACTAGCACGTGGAGCCATACTTGGCCAACCACACATATTTGTAAGCCAAACATGGCATGGAGAACTTAACTTGTATTTCAAATGGAATTATTTCCCACTAGTTGAGAATTTCTCCTAACTTAACTTGTATTTTCAAAAATATTTACAAGCAAGAACGATCAACAACAAAATACAAACTCCCTCAAATAGGTTTCTATCATATTATGTATCCAAAAAACACTCACCACAATCTCACCTACATAGAAGAACATATTTTTTAAGTCTCTCTTTTCCCTTTTCCACCACACCCTTTAGTGAAAAGTGTTTATAACAATTTGATACAATGAAAAATATTTCTGGGGCTTAGATTGTGACAATGTTTGACACTTACAAACTAACAATCCTTAATTTCTTTCACAATGAATAATACAAATGCTCAAGTGTTTCTAGTATACGAATTTTGGATGAAAAACACTTGACATCAACTTAAATAAATTCAGTAATTTTGTCACAAGTTGCTTGCAAGAGTGTTTAGAAATTGGTGTGAAAGTGTCGGTACGAATCTAAAAGTCTAAATTCCATTAAATAGGCTTTCAACATGCCATCATACCCACACATGAAGACAAATGCTTATTGGAATGAGATCCATTCATTTTGGGTGAAGTTGTTTCAATTTGGATTTGAAAATCTAGTATAACGACTCTCAATATCTGATTACTTGACTAGGTAACCAATTACCTAAAGTTTCTGCCTAAATGAGTAATCGGTTACTCCTATGAGTAATCAGTTACTCTATGTAGAAAATTTTAGGTAACCTCTTACTTAGTCTCTATGACCCATTACTAGGTTCTAGTAACCCAATTATTTGGTTCTAGTAACCCATTACATGGTTATAGCAACATGTTACATAGGTCCAGTAACCCGTTACTTAGGTCAAGTAACCTATTAATTCCATGTTAAAATACTTCTCAAAACAGGTTTTACCTATGAGTATTTCGTTAAACTAAATAGCAAGACTTAGGAAAAGAAGTACCTATCTTACATAGGTCCAGTAACCCATTACTTGAGTAGCGTTTCTTCTAAGTCTTCAATGCCTTCCTCTTTTTTCTTCTTTTTGGTCATATTGGTGTCTTCATCAAATTAACGCCAAGGTCGGGAGCAAGATCTTCTTCACACCTAGGTCAATGAGTGCTTTGCCTATTGAGGCATTCACAATGGTTATGGGAATAGTGACACTGTTAGGATCCTTCAGCTTGTGATGAATGTTGGATTGAATGATTGCATTGTAGTTAGCATCAAGCTGAATAACTTCTACCTCCTAGTATCTCCCCTTCATTGTCAATAGTTCCTCTTAAACTTGGAATAAGTGTGCATTTTCTCTAAGACCTCGAAAAATAGTATGATGATCTGCAATCATCTGAACACTTCTATAAACCAATCAAACTGTTTTTTCTACTAGTGGGTTTTTGTTTCGTTTCTTTTTTTCTCATTTTTTTTATCTATTTTGTTTCATTTCTCCCTCATTTTTTTTTCTTTTTCCTCACCAAACATCTTACCACTTGGAGTTGTAACAACTATATAGTGTTCCTTGGCCATTTTGCTTGTTGTTGATATTCCTTTGTGGTTGTCTGCAAGTTGTAGAGTAGATTCTCCTTTTTGATTCGTCATTATTTGGAAGACATCATTTGTATGGTTCTGATTAATCATCTTCAATTGAATGAATTTGATCAATGTATTCTCCAACATAGAAGTGTTTGTTTGTGGTTGTTGATGATGGCTTAGGAATGATGGCATATATGTTCAAGAAGTTGATTGCTCTAGCCTCTAGGTTGTAATGTTGTCGTATCGATCATCTTCCCTTTTGTAATTGTCTTGATACTTCATCCTTGTTCGGCTACTTATGAGTTATACATTTTCTTTAAATTTTTGGTAATAGCTTGTTGGCTGGTCTTCAATATAATCATCACACCTCCTTACCTGCTTGGAAGAAGAATCTTGCAAAATTCTCAACTAGTGAAGTAAATTAATTAGAGTTGGTTTGACCTCATTCGTTTGTCGTTGCAATTTTTGTTTTGAGTTCGCATCTCATCACTTGATCCTATTTCCATAAATCCTTCTTTCCTTGGCAACCCCCTATGGTGTTGATTTTTGTGGTCGTTTTGAGCCATTGACTCAATTATGTCAATAGCCTGTAGAGGTTGCTTAGACCTTAATTGGCCTTCATCCGCTACATTGAGAATCCACCTATGTTGTTGTTAAAGACCATTCCAAAAATGTGGTTTTGGGTTTGAGCATCAAATCCCTGATCTAGACACTTCTTGAGTATAAATTTGAGTTTATCCCATGATTCACAGAGGTTCTCACCCACAAATTGAGTGAAAGTGGAAATTGTAGTCGTTTTAAGTCCATAAATTTACCTTGGGGAAAATATATGGCAATGAACTTCTCTTCCACCTGATTCCAATCATCCTGGATTGTTGTGAAAGGTCTAGAAACCATTCTTTGGATTTTCCTATCAAAGTTAAAGGAAAAAGCCTCTAGAAGATGGTTTTTCCTCAGATTCAGCTATCCTCGTGATTCCTACTAGTTATCGAACTTATTAAGATGGTTTTGTACGTATATTCATGATCTAACATTGTAAAAGGGTTAACATACATAAGTTGTACTAATCGTTTCTTCATCTTAGGTGGCCTCTGAGTCTCGAATGGCCTTCCAATCTGAATCATGTTCCTTCGAAAAAAATTCACAAATCTAGTATTATCATTTTTTTGTGCCATTGTGATTTCATTTTAAGGGGTTGAGGAAGAGTTGGCCTCTTCACCCATTTTCTTGGTATGCTTAGACTTTCTTTTTTATTTGCTCTTGTTCTTTCTCAGTGTTTTTTCAAGTTCAGGATCAAACAAAAGCTTATTTGATGAAGTCCTATTTCACAGAAACAATAGAAAGAGTATAACTTATCCAATAAGATCAAGTTAGAACAAATAAAGAGATAAAATCATAAATGAAAGTATGAACCAAAAGGATATTCACAAAATCATATACAAAAACTGAAAGTTCTTTACAGGAAAAAGTCTATATTTACACTTGATAATGATTAAAAACTTAAGCATGTATTTCTAATGATGTAATTCCTTTACAACAACTCCATTTTGTTGAGAGAGCCAAGAGCTACCTCTTGGCTGAGAGTATAGAAGTTTAAGTTTCGGTTTCAATCAACAAGAGAAATTATTTTATGTACAAGGATATGTCCTTTACTATATTTACTCTCAAATATCTTTTAAGATTCAACTATAGTATATTATAGGGTTATATCTACTCGACAAGGAATTGCATTAGAAATTTTAATCATACTTTAGTTTTGGATCAATAACAATGGAAAACATATTTTGGTTGGTTTTGTTTACGAGTGAAGTTATACTCAAGAGAAGTGAAATTAGCTAATTACAATTCAATAGTAGAACAATTATTGGAAATGGAAGCAAAGTTCTTTAACTTTTCAATATCATCATGATTTCATTATACAAGTCATTTTTGTATGCTTGATTTCAATTGTATGCTTGATTGAAGTGGAAGTATTATAGACACATTTAAGAGGTGCATACACTTTCTTTCTAAAACTGAGTGTTTCTGAGGTGTTTCAACACCATCATTTGTTCCTACAACTTTGACAAGTTTATTAAGTTGACTGTGCACCATTTTAACAAAGTCATGCATCAATGTTCTTGTTTCTGCTTTGGAATTCATTAAAAACATCAAAATGTTCCTAGAGTGATCATCTATCATAGTAAGTGAATACTTGTATCCATGAATACCATTAATAACTAAAGGATCCCATATATCCACACAAATTAGATCAAAGTTGTCAAACTCTTAATCATGTTGTTTCTAAGAGGCAACTTAAATTGCTTTCCTAGATAGCAGTAATCACAAACTTTGCTAAAATCAAATGGTACATATCTAAAATGCTTGCATATAGATTTTAGTGTAGAAGAAGATGAATGTCTTAGCCTAAAATACCAAAAATCAAGGAAGGGCACAATAGAAAGGGCCTAGCTTATGGCCTAGCCACCTATGCTAGTGACTACTTGCACGATGAGCTACTTGGCTTGTGCCATGCATGAACTAATGGCTTAGCTTGGCCTAGGTCTGAGTTGTTAATCCATTACGTTGCCCAGCTGGTGGTTGAAAGCGCCTAGCTGAGGTTGCTTCATGGGAGGTTTTCCTCCACGCCAAGCCAAAGCTGCTCAATCACCAACTTTCCCATAACCTAAAATACCAAGCTCAATGGGTGTGACTTGTTTTTGGTCTATTTGTGATTGTTGCTCTTTTAGCTTCGTGTTTGACTCTTTTCTATTCTTTAATCTATTTTCTTTTGTTTATTCACCTATAATTCAGAGAAACTTGGAAAAGGTGTAGTTAAATAATATTTTAACTTTATTAACATTTTATTCAAAATGTGTGTTAGAGGTTGAATTTTAAGTACAATTAGTCAAAATAAGTGCCATAAAGTATATTGACAATTAAGGTAAATTTGACACTTATCAGCATAATCCTAAGTTGATTCAAATTATGGTTTGGATTGTCGGTGCCTATACCTTTCAACAAAGATGTCAATTGTGAGTATTGTTTTACATTCAGGCTAAGGCTTACATGTTTTGATTTCACAAGATATAATGGTTGCCCTACATCATTGTTAGTTTATGAATTGTCTACCGGTGCACTGATGTTCATACTGAGGGCTTATTTTCCCTTATTTTGTAGAGAATTTGGTGCCAAACAATTCTTGAAGTAATAAGTGTCCATAATATGCCTTTCTCTTTTCCACAGCAGGTGCAAAATTTGATAGCATTTCCTCTTCCATTGTTGAATCCTCTCCCAAAGCTTCTTTCTATCCCTTGTGTATATAAACCTCTTTGTGGTAAAGACCTTGACTTCCATTGTTGAGTAGGATCACCTACGCTAGCTTGTGATCCATTGTTAGCAGAGTTGAACAATGTTTTAGAAGCCAATAAAATCATTCTTTTTAGTTGCCTTTCTTGTTGCAAGAGCAATGATAAAACTTTGTTTATCTTAGGCAAGGGTTACATTAGCAAGATTTAAACTTGTGTGGTGCTGGATTCATCATTTAATTCTTTCAATAAGATTATCACATATTCTAAATTATGATAATCATTCACTGTTCTGATTAACCCACGGTCGCATTTGATTTCACACATACAAGAAGGCATAGGCCTCAATGACTCGAGTTCTTCCCAAATTGATCTTTAGATTAGTGAAGTTGTTTGAGATATTTCTATCTCCCAGTTTTATTGAGTTAAATGTTTGAAGCAAATATGAAATTTTGAAATATTTGCCTTTAGATAATCTTTCCTTCAAGGATTGCCAAAGTTCTTGGGCATTGTCTATGTAAATAGTGTTTTGTGCAATTTGAGAAGATTAGTATCTTGTTATCCAAGAAAGCATCATGGTGGTGCATCAAGTTATATAAACTTGTTCTTGGATACCAAAACGTACTTTCTTCATGGATCTGCTCCATGAGTAATAATTCACACCATCCAATGATGGTGTCACAAGGGCTGCTCTGGATTCTCTCCTGCATGAAAGTAATAGGGGCTTTGCACATAATTGTTGTTTGCATTGAACTGTGATTCTCTTTTTGAATCATGACTGAAGGAGTGGGCTATGGATAATTTGCAAGAACATTACTCTAGTTTGAAAAAGTAGAATTCATGAAGGGTGGAGGAGAAGGAAGAAAAATTTGTATTAGAAGGGGTGATCGATGTTAGAAATCAATAGCTTCTATTGATATTGGACTTGCAGTTCATAATTATAGGATTAGATCTATTTTGTAACGTATTGCGATTTAATGAATTGCTAGATTGCATAAAGAAGATGGTTGTGTGTTGATTACGCAATCTATTTAAAAGATGTAATACCTAACTGACCCATAACTTTTTTCAACCAACTTTCCAATAATGCGCATTAGCCAATGTTTTAAATTGTGGTTGTGGTCGTGATTATGGTCATAGTTATTGTGATTGCGATCATTGTGGATGTTACAATTCAAATTGCGGCCGTCACCGATGTGGTTGCGTTTGCGTTGCTGCCTGATGTGACCCAAATACGGTCCGATACGGTTGCATTGCAGCCAGTGGCGGATCTTGACCATGATTTTAGAGGGGGCAGCATTATGATTTATACATAAATAACATATGAAATCATTAGAATATATATAAATTTTTAATGTAAAAATGAGTTATTCTTTCATATTTAAATTCCCAAGAAACATGATAAAAATATAACATAACAAATCTATGAAGAAATTCCAAATATTCCTAAGCACACATAAGTTCATTATCTCTTATAAACATTATATGTGTTTTAAATTCAGAAGAATCGAGCATAAAGTTAGTTTTTCAATCATTTCAAATAGAGAATCAAAATAATATATGCTTGAGATTAATATAAATATTTTTTTAAGAGAAAAATATATAAAGATAGAAATAACGAAATTAAGAATATCATACATAGCAATGGAATAACCCAACTAAAATTAATAAATAAAAAAATAGTTCACTAACAAAGAATAACAACCTCCATGAATAAAATTTGATGCAAGAAACAAACAAATCATAAGTAATCATGTCATGACTTCATAGACATATGATAATATGCCATGAAAAAAAGCAATTGAAGAAAACTGATCTATAAAGAGCAAATATGACATTTTTAAGGTGAAAAAATAAATGGGCTTGGGTTGGAGAGTTATCTAAAGCAATATTAGGGGGGAATATGTCATATGATACTAAAGATAGTGAAACTTCATAAAGGGTGAGAGTTTTGAAGAGAATATTGAATTTTTTATTGTCCAATGAGTCATGTAGAAGTATTATTCTTTGAGAGAAGAATATATGTACTAACAATGTATGAATTTTATACTTTTTCATTTCATCACCTACCATTCATATTCAATCTTTATTAACTCTTTAAAAAATTAATCTAAATGAATGATGGATGATGTAGTGAATGTGTATAAATTTTTACATTAATAATACATAAATATTACACTTTTATCCTTAAGTTTTGTTGTTAAATTTTAAAATATACCAAAAACAATATCTCTATAATATTTTTTTGAAATATTTGAGGGGGGGCAACTGCCCCCACCTGTCCTAGAGAAGATCCTCCCCTGATTGCGGCCTATTGCGGTCATATCATTGTGATTCAGTGTTATATCGTAATTGTTGTGTGATACGGTTGCGACAATCACCACAACTGCAATTTTAGGATCGCATCACATGATGTAGTCCACAATTTGAAATATTGGAACTAGCATCTATTGGTACAAAGCTTCTAGATTAAAGCATAGGTGGTGCTTTGCTTTCCTTTCTGTTGTGCTTATTGCTTTGTATCCAAAACTGATTCGTGTTCTCTATGTTAACCATTCTTTTAAATTACGTTTGCCATTGAGGTTGTTGTCATGGTTATTGTGATTGTAGTTATTATGGTCATTGCGATGCGGATTGTGGCCGTTATAGTGTGAATTATGTTATGAGTAAAATATATTTTTGATATTGACACGGTCTGATGTGGTTGTCTTGCAACTTGATAGGCCCAAATACAGTCTAATATGGTAGCATTGTGGTCCATTATGGTCGCATCAATGTGATGCAGTGTTACATCGCAATTGCAATGTGATACAGTTACCACAACTATAATATTACGGCCGTATTATGTAATGCAGTCCACATTTTGAAACACTGGTGTTTAACTCTTTGCTCTGTTTGTGTTTGCTTTTTGTTTGTGTGACTCTGAGGTTAGTGTTGTTTTTTCGCATTTGCTTCATCATTGTTCAATTTAACATTCCTACACTGTACCTTGTACTAATCTTTTATTCAGAAGAAAACTGTATTTTATAATTTATTTAATTATACTAAAGCAATACTCGCTTTATTAGAGAAGAAACAAAAACTTTACTTTTATTCATACATGAATAAATTTTTGGAGTGTTTTTTCCTCAAAAATGTGATTCACTTTCACAAAATCGATGTGAACTATTCACTATACTCAAAGTGACGAAACTAGGCTTAAAAAATTAGCGTGTATAGTGGGGATAAACAATAAGACAACACAATATAATATAACCCGTTTAATAGCCATGTGTTAAAAATGTCATATGATCTACAAAAATATAATCCATAATGATAACATAAACATGAATATCACAAAATCAAAGTGATAACAATAAAATAGATACTATGAAAATAAACTAAATCCATCATGAGTATAAGCACATATGTTGCCTTTGGCATAATAATAACAGGGGAGAAAGAAAAGGAGGGGAAAAAGTTAAAGTAAAATACTTTAATTCTCTTACTCGGGTTAAAAGAGAGCATGAGAAGAGAGAGATAAATGAGGTGGCTCAATAAAATTTATTTCTTCTCTCATATAGAGCTGTAAGATTCATCTCCATTAATGGAGAGGCAAGTTATATTTTATAGTGTATTTTTAAGGCCAAAATTATAATTTCAATGAAAAGTAAAGGTCATAAATGTCATTGCCTATTAAATTTTTAGTATATTTCCCCCTAACTTGTCTCTCCATTAATGGAGAGAAGTCTAACTCCATATAGAGAGAAAGTGGAAGAGATATTTGATAGAACTTTCTCTTCTTTTTCCTTTATTTTTCTATAAAATAAAAAAACATAAAAATCCACCATGTCTTATCTCTTTCTCTCTTCTCATGCTCTTGGCCACACATTCCTATCTTCTTACTTTCATATGTTTAACCAAAGAGTGCAATAGTTCTCCCAAAGTAGCTTTGAAACCTCAAAATATAAAAGTCCTAGAAAAACTCATAACTAGCTAAAAGCATGAAATGGTGTCTCCTCCACCATGTCACTACAAAAACATGTCAAGATTGAAAGTGCAAAGTGTCAAGAATAGCACTAGCAAGTCTTTGCCTATGTTTTGATGAAGACGAGGTTTTAACAAAACTTGAAGATGACTCAATAATCAATAAGCCTTATGCTCATTTGGTCATGTCTAGACTAGGATATAAATTGAGTCTATAATCTAAGTAGTCTGATATGTGTGCCGTGGTAAGTGAGTATAGGTTAGATGAACCTAGATGCTAGTCTCTTAAGCCATCTTAATTGACATATGATATTCATGAGATACATCATATAGTTAATTGTATGTTCATGCATCTATCATACATGTTATATGTGCATATTAGGTATAATATAATTCATAAAGCATGTATATATATTGTGCATAACCTATGAGAAGTTTACCATTTGAAACATATGCATAAATGTTCTAGTTAATCGATTAACGTGGTAACTTAGTCGATTAACTCAACTGCTTTTCTTTTAAATATGTGTTTTCTATTTTAACTGAATTCTGTGTCATTCTGTTGCCCCGTTAATCGATTAAATGGAAGCCTTAATCAATTAACTAGTCTGTTATGTGTTATAACTGAAATCTGTTTTAACTGTTTTAACTATTTAACGGTTTAACTGTTTTTGCAACGAATGTCACCACCTATTCTCCATGCTATAAATACAAGGGATCACTCAGAAACCCATAACATTGCATTCTATTGTATAGGGCTGTTTAGAGAGCATTTTGCATACGTGTTTTACTGTGTTTTTGCAAGAGAGTTGCATGTGTGAGGAGAGAGATTATGCTATTTTAATTGATGTCATATGCTTACTGTTTTTGCATAATTTCATATCCATTCTTATCTTGCTCACATGATCATGCATTAGA
>NW_017719102.1:214210-216113 GCF_001865875.1 Lupinus angustifolius
ACCACAGAGATTGAAGTTCTTCACCAAGGCTAGGAGGTCTTGATTTGAGGATAAAAATCTTGGCTGGGGCTAGTTCGCGAGGAAGGTTTTCTCAAGAGGCGAAGGGTAGAGTCAAACCAAGGATTTAGAGATCCTAGATTTCAAGAAGGGAGCGCCCTATGTGCTTGTAATTGAATTGGTATTTGTATCCATTTTCAATATTGTGAAGAAAGAAAATCTCCCTGATCCAGAAGGGGAGGCCTGGATGTAGTTTGTAGTGGACCGCATACGAACCAGGATAAAAATCCTTTTTGCACTGTTCTTTCTCTCTTAATCTTCTTTATGTTTCTTGCCATTATAAATTGAATTTGTAATTGAAAATTTGGATATTTGTTTACTGCATATACTTAATAATTGTGCGTAAAAATATCTGAATTATATCTGTTCAATTTTGTTTTAATTACTGTGCAATTTGCTTGTCTGGTCATTCTGTTCTGTGCAATAGTTAATCGATTAAATCGTGCTGTTAATCGATTAACTGGACTGTTTTCCAGCAGTTGGGTTTTGGTTCAAGAAGCGGTGATTGTTAACCGCTACACCTATTCAACCCCCATTCTAGGTGTTCCTAGACCACTGATACCTAACAAGTGGTATTAGAGCTAGTACGACATGCTAGCTCAACCGCATCCGCGTGATCCGAAGGAAATTAAAATGGGTTCCACCAACCCCTTTGGCGGTGATGGCGCATTCATTAACTACCCTCCCATATTCAGTGGCGAGGGTTACGCCTACTGGAAAGTCCGAATGAAAATATTCATGGAGGCTATTGATTCGGATATTTGGGAATCGGTAATCAGTGGCCCCTTCGCCCCACTTCACTTAGTGGATGGCGAACCGAAAGAAAAGCCAAAAAGCCTATGGACCGATGAGGAGCACAAGAAGGTCCAGTTCAACCTTCGCGCCAAGAACATCATTACATCGACCCTATCCTACGATGAATTCTTTGGGTGTTCCAATGTCAAAGTGCCAAGGAAATGTGGGACACTTTACAAGTGACTCAAGAAGGGACTAGCGAAGTCAAGCGCGCCCGGTTAAATGCGCTAACTCACGAATACGAATTTTTTTGTATGCTACCGAGTGAATCAATCGGCGATATGCAAAAACGATTCACTCACATCATTAACCATCTTATCGCTTTAGATAAGGTGTTCACCAAAGGAGAGCTCACTAATAAAGTCTTACGTTGTCTTGACAGGAGAGGGCAACCTAAAGTAACAGCAATCATGGAGTCCAAGGATCTAGACTCCATGCCTTTGGCAACACTCTTTGGAAAGCTTTAGGAGCATGAGATTGAGCTTGGGCGTCTGACAACATGAGGATTCCGATCGCAAAAAGAAGGGAATCTCTCTCAAAGCTTCAACATCACAACCCAATGAAGAGATAGATAATGAAGACTCCGATTCAGACATTGACGAGGAAACGCTAAACCTCCTTGTACGAAAATTTGGAAATTTCTTGATGAAGAAAGGAGGACATAGACGATTCCAAAAGAAAGAAGCACGAGAATCAACAAAGAAATGCAAGACAAAAGAGTGCTTCACTTTCCATGAATGTGGTAAGCCAGGACACATGAAGTACCAGTGCCCTACTTACATGAAAAGAGTTGATTTAGAGAAGAGCAATCCCCGAGACTTCAAATAAAAGAAAGCATACATCGTCTGGGATGTACCGGAGGAAGAAACAACATCAAGCATCTCGGATAAAGAGGATACTGCGAAGCTGTGCTTAATGACTATTACTGATGAGGCTTGCGGATCAGGTAGCAATGATACTTCAGATGAGGAATACTCGGACACATCCTCTTCTTCTTTTGAATCTCCCTCATATGAAATATTATATAGTGCTTATGTTGAGATGCATTAAG
>NW_017719102.1:216213-216553 GCF_001865875.1 Lupinus angustifolius
AAAGGGAGATAACTCCCTAGTCACTAACAAAAAAGGACCCAACATAATTTGGGTACTTGGGTCTAGCAAGTGATCTATATTGCAGGTATGTCTTCGAACACACAGACAAAATTTGTATCTTGATAGCGGCTGTTCGAGACATATGACTGGGGACAAGTCAAAATTCCTAGACTTGTCGTTGAAATAAAAGGGATTCGTCACTTATGGAGACAACAACAAAAGAAAAATCTTGGGCACCGGGAAGATTGGCAACTCAACACACACAATAATCGAGAATGTTCTCTACGTAGAAGGTTTGGAATACAATTTATTGAGTATAAGCCAATTATGCAACAAAGGT
>NW_017719102.1:216653-220264 GCF_001865875.1 Lupinus angustifolius
AGAAGATGACATTTGACTTTGGCATAGACGCGTCGCTCACATTCATGTGAAACATTTAGAAAAATTGTCTAAGAATGATTTAGTAATTGGTCTTCCAAAACTCGATTTTAACACTGAAGATTCCTGTGACATGTGTTAGAAATGTAAACAAGTCAAGAATTCTTTTAATAAAAGGAATGTGATATCCACAACCAGACCATTTGAGCTACTCCATATGGACTTGTTTGGACCGTCACAAATTATGAGTTTTGGTGGGAGCTATTACGCCTTAGTTATTGTCGATGATTTTTCTAGATTCACTTGGACTTTATTTTTAGCATCAAAGAGCGATGCCTGCAAATCTTTTAAATGTCTTTCCAAGCAAATCCAAAACCAGTCTAACCTAAAGATTATTTACATTTGATCCGACCATGGCGGAGAACTCGAAAATCATAAATTTAATAAATTCTGTGATAAACATGGTATTTTGCTTCAGTTCTCAGCACCACGTACCCCTCAACAAAATGGAGTTGTTGAGAGGAAAAATAGAGTTCTAGAGGAACTTGCAAGGACTATGCTAAATGAAAGCAAGGTCCCATAGTATTTCTGGGCTGATGCAGTTCACACAGCATGTTATGTAATAAATAGAATATTACTTAGACCTACTTCTTCAAAAACTCCTTATGAAATTTTTAAAGGTCGAAAACCAAATATTGCTCATCTTCATGCTTTCGGTTGCAAATGTTTTATTTTGAATAATGGAAAAAGAATTTTAGGAAAATTTGTCTCGAAAGCTGACGAGGGCATATTTTTAGGATATTCATTATATAGAAAAGCATTCTGTGTGTTTAATAAATATACCATGCAAGTAGAAGAGTCTATTCATGTCCATTTTGACGAATCTTCTCCAAAAGAGAAGAGAAAGGGCGTTTATGATGATATTTCAGGTACACTTGAAGAAGTACCATACCAGGACATAGAAGATATCCAACAAGAAGCAGAGCCAACAGAAACAGAGCAACATTAGAAAATGCCTATCGCGTGGAAAACTAAAAAGGATCGTCCACTCGATAAGGTGCTAGGTGATATAACTACAGGAGTGGTAACCCGTAGCTCTTTACAAAACTTTTGTAATTTTGTTGCATCCGTGTCTCAAATAGAGCCTAAGACCATCGGTGAAGCCATCGAGGATGTACACTGGGGTATAGCTATGCAAGAAGAGCTAAACCAGTATGAGCGGAATAATGTGTGGGACTTGGTCCCCAAACCAAAAGATCATCCCATAATTGGCACCAGATGGGTCTTCCATAATAAGCTAGATGAATCTGGCTTAATAATTAGAAATAAGGCTCGCCTAGTGGGCAAAGGCTACAACCAAGAGGAGGGCATCGATTATGATGAGGCCTACGCTCCTGTAGCCAGACTTGAGGCCATTAGGATGCTCTTGTCATTTGCATCAATCGTGAACTTTAAACTTTTTCAAATGGATGTTAAAAGTTCCTTATTAAATGGATATATTCAAGAGGAGGTGTACGTAGACCAACCACCAGGGTTTGAAAACTTCAAATACCTAAACCATGTATATAAACTCAAGAAGACCCTCTATGGCATAAAACAGTCTCCCAGAGCCTGGTACGATAGATTGAGTTCATTCCTTCTATAAAAATGGTTCAAAAGAGTTTTGGTCGACACCACTCTATTCATCCGTAGATCTGATAATCATGTTTTACTCGTACAAATATATGTTGATGATATTATGTTTGGATCTACTAATGACATCCTTTGTAAGGAGTTTTCTGAGTTGATGTAGGGGGATTTTGAAATGTCGATGATGGGTGAGCTGACCTTCTTTCTTGGACTTCAAATCAAACAAATGGAAAGTGGCAACTTCATCCATCAGTCGAAGTATTGCAAGGAATTATTGAAGAAGTTCGACATGGAGAAATGTAAGGACGCATCTACACATATGGCATCTGCATGCTATCTGGATAGAGATGAAAAGCGAAAATCGATTCAGGTAACCAAATATCGCGGGACAATCGGCTCCTTACTATATTTAACTGCTAGCCGCCTCGATATTATGTTTAGTGTTGCCCCGATATTATGTTTAGTGTTTGCATGTGTGCTAGATTTCAAGCTTTACCAAAAGAATCACATTATATTGCTGTGAAACGCATCATGAGATATCTAAAAAGATCTATTCATATGGGATTATGGTATCCTAGGGTGCCTCACTATCCTTGGTAGGTTATTCCGATTCTGACTTCGATGGGTGTAAGTTGGATCGTAAAAGCACTAGTGGGACTTGTCATCTATTAGGCAGCTCTCTAGTTGCATGGCCCAGCAAAAAGCAAGCGTGCGTTGCTTTGTCCACCGCTGAAGTGGGATACGTTGTTGCTGGCGTGTGTTGTGCTCAAACCCTTTGGATGAAGCAGCAACTTAAGGACTTATATTAGAAAAGATCCCTATTAAATGTGATAACACAAGTGCCATTAACCTCTCCAAGAATCCCGTTTTGCATTCTAGAACTAAGAATATTGAAATAAGTCATCATTTCTTGCGTGATCATGTTCAAAAAGGTGATTGTATTTTAGAATTTGTTGAAACAACTAAACAATTGCCATATATTTTCACCAAGCCCCTCTCACGAGATACTTTCTATGTTCTTCGAAGAGAACTAGGAATCCTTGATGAAAAATATCTCGATTAATTTTTCTTTGCCTTGCATGATCCCTTTTTTTAATGCTTTGTGAATGATGATTGAATGCTTATGATTCCATTATATAAATCCGTGATTATGTGCTTAAAAGCTCTAAATATATATGATAGCTTAAACATCAGGTTATCCAATTAAGTTTGAAATCCATGTATGCTTTTAAAAACATCCAAAACTCTGAAACTAATGCATTTAATCGATTAAGTAACTAATTTAATCGATTATCTGGGCGAATGTTTTTTAAAAGTGGCATTTTAAGCTCAGGTTAATCGATTAAGAGATGTTGTTAATCGATTAACGGCATCAGTATATCAGAAACAGAAGCGTTTCTGAACACTTTTCAAAACACCATTCATCCCCTTTTCTCTCAAATCTCAGAGGAACAAGTCCAACATCATCCTAAGCTTAATCCTAGCCCTAAACCGAATCACCCCACTGCATTTTCCCTGCATAAACCATCTTCCTCATCTCCTATTTCCAAGCATTCGTTTTTCCCTAAATTCAAAACAAAACCTAGGTTTTCCTCAACCTTCCTTTAAGCCTCCATCAAGATTCAAGGTTTGATTGCTATGGATAAAGGACGTGGAAAGAGAATCAAGACAACCGCACAACGTCCACCGCGTGGTCCAAAAGTCGTGCCTCCTCCACAACCAAGGCAGAACCGCGGGGTCCCATACTACTCTCTAATTCTACAAGAAACTCGGTTGCAGAAATTTCAGGGAAGAAAACCCACCTATATCCAGTTTGCGAATGTGACTTGGCTTGCGGAACAGAACTTCGAATTTCTGCATGGCTTACAAGCTCAAGGGGATGTCCCTTTCTTGGAATTGAAAGGTAATATTTACCCTCCTCTAGTTAGGGAGTATTACGCAAATTTTAGATATAAAGATGGAAAATATTGGTCGATGGTAGCTGG
>NW_017719102.1:220364-222887 GCF_001865875.1 Lupinus angustifolius
CTTGTTAATTATGTTGCATATAGCACCTCACTTTTTTTGAAATGAATCTTGATCATGATTGGTATATGTAATTATGTTGAATGATTGTGCCTATTGTAAACTGCTTAAATATATCAAATGCATAATCATTCCATGCTTGATTTGCTTATGCATAACCCTTCATGTCATTCAAACTGTTATGTGGCTATCTGCTGTCAATTTAATCGACTAACGGTTTCATTTAATCGATTAAATGATGTAAAAATAATTTTGTGAATTTGTTCAAGCTTCTTAACAGCTAGTTAATTAGTTACATACCCAAGGTTAATTGATTAATTTTAGTCTGTCTTAACCATAATAACTCTCCTAACTTTTGACTAGAATTGAATACATTTATCTTTTGGATAATGTCAAAATGGGGAGAAAGATTGCTTGTTGTGTTATATACATTTTTTAGGCCCCTTTGTCCACTAACCATGTGTGCCCTTTGTCCATTCGATTTTTAGAATCAGGTAACTCTACCATTGGATTCTTGATCTCCATTCTTAGTGGTTCCATAAGCAAGATTTGTGTTTTTGTAGTGTTGAATTCATTATTTAAGCCTTTTAAAAAACATATTACATACTCATTTTTGAAAGTGCGCATGTCAAGAGGAGCACTTTGGAAAGCTCTCTTATTATATGTCATGGTTTTGATGAGGACAACTTGTGCTAATAAGAGCTTGAAGATCATCAACAAATCAACATGCTTAAGTCTTTTGATTGGTACTAGACTTAGACTAGAGACTAGTTTAGGTTGAGTCTAAGGCTTAGGTAACCTTAACACATGTCTCATATGCATAAAACTTTAAATCATTTCATCTTTGAGATATGTCATTTATAATATGTTCATGCATCACATAAATACATGTATCTGTGCATCCTAGGCATAAACTTAGTGTTAAACATGTATGAATCAAGTGCATAACATATTTGAGTTTTTGTAATTGAAAATACATATGAAAATATGCTGTTAATCGATTAAGGCGTGAGTTAATCGATTAACCTAACTTTTTGAAAAGCTGTTGAAACTTAAAAAACTTGGAAAACAGATTCAGTTACGTTTTTAAACAACCTTAATCGATTAACCAAGGTCTTAATCGATTAACTGGGCTGCAGAACTGATTCTTTATAAACTGTGTTTTCAGAATTGATGTCATAACTTGCATGTTGCATTTTTTAGAGAGTTAGAGCAGATTTCGTGATAATTGTTGCATCTAGTTGATATTGCATTTGTGAGTTTAGAAAGGAGAGAATTCTATGCTTTAGGATTGAGTGGCATTTCATGATATATTTCTCATCATTTCATCTCACATGTTCATGCATTCATTGATGCTTTTGTGAAGTTTTTGCATTCTGTAAATTCTGTTTTTCAACTAATACATTGTCATATTACATGAGATTTGTGTTAGGTGTTTAGAGTAAAGTTTTATTTGTTAGATATGAGCTTTGTAATTGCTTAAGTTTACTCTATAGTTTTGTTGTGAAAAATCGTTGTAACATTGGGAATCTCGAGGTGTCGTACCACCTAAGAGATTGAGTTGTATCTTCATTTTGCTTAGAGTTCTTGATAAGAAAGAACAAGGTTCTTGGCTGGGGCTACGCCGAAAGAAAGGTTTTCTTTGTCGGTAGGAAGGGAGTCAAACCATAGAATAAGGTTCTTTATTTTCTTGTGAATGTCTAAGTGTTGTAATTGGAAGAAGTGCTTGTAAAACATTGATTAAATAGAAAATCTCCCAGATCAGCCGGGAGGCCTGGATGTAGTTTGCAAGTGGACACGCAAACGAACCAGGATAAAAATCATGTTGCATGATTTTTTCTTTCTCTCTTTCTCTCTTTATTGCATTTAATCGGTTAACTTGTATAGAAGATTTAATTGCTATATTCTGTTTCTGCGCTATACTGTTAATACTCTGATAAAATTGTAAGCTCTGTGTATTCATTTCAATATCGGTTAATTGTCGTGCAAGAAACCAAATCTATTTGAGCTTGTTGTTCTGTTTTAATTGATTAAGTCAATTGCGTTAATCGATTATCTCTATTCCGTTAATCGATTAATGTGGGGTAATTCAGCATTAAGTGTTGTTTTCGAAAAGCGGATATTCTAACCGCTACACCTACTCAACCCCCCCCCCCTTCTAGGTGTATTTTAACCACTGATACATAACAGATTTCACCGCTGGCTTCGAAATTTATTTCTAGTCAAAATAGACTCCAAGTTTGTCCGTATATTATCTCTAGTTATTTTTCACCTTGAAATTCAAGTTTCGAAGTTTCCGGCAAAAAACCTAAATTGGTAGATGGTATATTTTCGGACGAAGTTACCTGGTAATACTCGGGCACGACTTCAATTGGGAAATTACATCGCATCAATTAAGTCGGAGTATTAATCACATAATGGGTCTATGGCTTGTCAAACAAGCAAAGTCGAAGCTTCCATAATCCCCTAAATCACTCACCAAATCTCCTCACTCCATCACCATTAGACACATCACCTAAGCTAGCC
>NW_017719102.1:222987-224463 GCF_001865875.1 Lupinus angustifolius
ATCAGGCAAAATACTGCAAAGAGCTACTTAAGAAATTTGATATGGATAAATGTAAGGAAGCCTCCACTCCTATGGCATCTGCTTGCTACCTAGACAAGGACAAAAAAGGAAAAGCAATAGAGGTAACAAAGTATCATGGTATAATTGGGTCATTACTTTACTTAACTGCAAGTCGACCTGATATCATGTTTAGTGTATGCATGTGTGCGAGATTTCAATCATTACCTAAAGAATCACATTACGTAACTGTTAAAAGAATCATGAGATATTTAAAAGGAACAACTAACATGGGATTATGGTATCCTCGGGATGCCTCACTATCCTTGGTGGGTTATTCCGATTCCGATTTCGCTGGATGTAAATTGGATCAGAAAAGCACTAGTGGTACTTGTCACTTATTGGGTTGTTCATTAGTTGCATGGCACAGTAAAAAGCAAGCCTGTGTCACTTGTATGTCTCTGAAATTGCAACTCAACTGATCCAAGTGCTATAAGGTAGATAAACCTCTCCCTAACCCTCTCAAAACCATCTTGAAATCTCACATTATCATCCTCATTCCATCCTATTCCAATTTTTCCCCAAATTGAACCCTAGGTTAGGTTTGCCTAATCCTTCTCTACACAGTCCAACATCAATTCGGGTTCTACATTAAAATGGATCAAGGTCGCGCAAAAAGATTCAAAACTCCCGCCAATCGTGGACAAAGACCGGAAGCTAGCTCATCCTCCACTTGTGGCAAAAGGCTACAACCAGGAGGAAGGTATCGACTATGACGAAAACTATGCCCCTGTAAAAAGCGCAAAAAGAAGAAGTTTCAAATTATTTCAAATGTCCATTTCAAATTATTTCAAATGGACGTAAAAAGCGCCTTCTTGAACGGTTACATTCAAGAAGAAGTTTATGTTGACCAACTGCCTGGTTTTGAAAATNAAGGGACAAGTTTACCCTGCTCTAGTTAGGGAATTTTATGCAAATTTCAGATATAAGGATGGTAAATACTGGTCTATGATTTCTGGTAAACTGTTTGAGATTAGTGATGAACTGTTTATGAATGTCAGTGGATTATCATCTTCGGGTTATGGAATAGGAGATTGCTCATGGGTTAAGGATAACTTTGATCCTACTGAGGTTTATCAGTCATTTCTTAGAGGTCCTCATTTGTATATTCCGGGTCAACTGACCAAGGCTGGGTCATTATCTGTTGAGAACAGGCTGTTACATTATATCATTGCTTATATTATGGTACAAAGGAACACAAATCATGTGCAACCCACTGTGAGTGATTTGCGTTTCATGTACGCAGTTAAGCATAATGTAATGATTAATTGGCCTAAGGAAATATTGAAGATTATGAACAGCGTGTCTCTGTCTCAGTCGAAGCTGCTTCCCTATAATATATTCATTTCACGTATTGTGGATTATTTGCATATAGATGTTTCTGACACCATCATTGTTGAGTATACTGACAAGGAT
Organism: Lupinus angustifolius; assembly: GCF_001865875.1. Taxonomy (NCBI): domain Eukaryota; kingdom Viridiplantae; phylum Streptophyta; class Magnoliopsida; order Fabales; family Fabaceae; genus Lupinus; species Lupinus angustifolius. The sequence continues at coordinate 224,461 of NW_017719102.1, forward strand.
CAT
>NW_017719102.1:224563-224979 GCF_001865875.1 Lupinus angustifolius
CTTCGTTATTGCACTTTATGGATTCAGTTGTTGTTACTATTTCCAGACTTATTTGTGCTTTTTTATTTTTATTTTGTCTCTACTTGACATATTATGGTTTGTAATGGTTGCTGAATGGTGTCAAAATAGCTTATTTGGTTGTGTGAATGGTTCTTGATCATATGAGATGATTATGGTGCATAATTTAAGCTAGTTATTGCACTATATTGCTTATCATGCTAATTGATATAGTTAATCTTGTATGTCGTTCTCTTTACCTCTTAGTTATTTTAAATGTCTAAACAAACGCATTTGTTCAAGCCACCGAAAATGAAACAGGTTAATGGTTAAACCCCAAAATTAATTCATTAACTTTGTTTTATGTTTAACTACATATCTCTGCCTACTTTTGACCTGGGTTCTCTTTTTGATAATGT
>NW_017719102.1:225079-225362 GCF_001865875.1 Lupinus angustifolius
TCTCTTTAATTGCTTTAATCGGTTACATTGTATAGTTGTTTTAATTGATATATTCTATTTTCATACTATACTAGTGTAACTCTGATATTTTGTAAGCTCTGTAATTTCGTTTAAATCTCGGTTAATTGTTGTGCAAGAAACCAAATCTGCTTGTAATTTCTGAGCTACTGTAATCGATTAAAGTAATTGTGTTAATCGATTATTTGTGTTCTGTTAATCGATTAATCTGGCCTTCATTTTGAATAATTTGTTGTTTTCGAAAAAGCGGATACTCTGACCGCTA
>NW_017719102.1:225462-244615 GCF_001865875.1 Lupinus angustifolius
TCAAGGTGTCTTACCACCAACGAGATTGTGTTGTATCTTCGATAGCTTAGTGTTCTTGATAGGAAGAATAGGTTCTTGGCTGGGGCTACACCGCAAGAAAGGTTTTCTTGGGCGGTAGGAAGGGAGTCAAACCAAGGAATAAGTTTCTTTTTGTTTCAAGTGAATATCTAAGTGTTGTAATTGGAAGAAGTGCTTGTAAAACATTATTTCAATTATAGTGAAGAAAAATCTCCCACATCAGCTGGGAGGCCTGGATGTAGTTTGCAAGTGGACACGCAAACGAACCAGGATAATAATCGTGTTGCAGGATTTTTCTCTCTCTCTCTCTTTCTCTCTTTAATTGCTTTAATCGGTTACATTGTATAGTTGTTTTAATTGATATATTCTATTTTCATACTATACTAGTGTAACTCTGATATTTTGTAAGCTCTGTAATTTCGTTTAAATCTCGGTTAATTGTTGTGCAAGAAACCAAATCTGCTTGTAATTTCTGAGCTACTGTAATCGATTAAAGTAATTGTGTTAATCGATTATTTGTGTTCTGTTAATCGATTAATCTGGCCTTCATTTTGAATAATTTGTTGTTTTCGAAAAAGCGGATACTCTGACCGCTACACCTATTCAACCTCCCCTTCTAGGTGTATTTTAGCCAGTATACCTAACAATATTGGGACTGAGTTTAGGGAAGTTGCGAGGCCCAATTTGGGGGTAAAAGCGTGAGGGGTGTGGGGCTGCTTTGGTAATGTCTTTCACCTTTGCTTCCCCTAATTTAGCTAACGCTAAGGCTTCTGAAATGGATTTAAAGCACAAAATAGCTAACTCTCGTTGAATTTCCGATAATAATCTAGAAATAAAGAAGTTAAGAATTACCTCTTGAGACAGTCCCCATATTCTGTTACACAACGTCTCAAACTGCTTTTGTTATTTTGCCACAGTCCTTGTTTGCTTTAACTTGCAAAGTTTAGCTTGATGATTGATGTAGGAAGATGGCCCAAAACGAGTTTCCAAATCCCAAGTAAAGGAACTCCAATCAGAAAGCTAAAAGTTGTGTGACATCCACTTAAACCAGCGTAGAGCATCTCCTTGCATATAGAATGAAATCATGGATATGCGTTGTTCCAGAGCCACCATGTAGAGCTGGAAAAACTGCTCTGCTTGAAAAATCCCTTCTAATAGGTTAGATCCATCAAAAGGAGTGAGTTGGAGTTTTGATGGTCTAGGATGGGAAGGTGGGTGGGGTGTAAATGGGGAGTGAGGGTATGAGTGAGGTGTGGTGTATAGTGGTGGGGGTGGATGTTGAGTGTTGGGTGGGTTTAGAGAAGGATTTTAGGAATTGTGAGTAAGATGGGAGGAAGAGACATTGAGTGGGGACCCTTGGAGTGGATTTGGAGGGATTAGGGGCATAAACTGAATATCAACAAGTCATTTGGTGATATTATGCAGGACGGTAGTGATTGGTACATGTCTAGCATCTTGTAGTTCTCGATTTTCCCTCAACTTCTCAATTAGTAATTGAGAAATATGTTCTTCTGGCTCTTTTTGTGGGGTCTTTGGAGGCATTGAGAAACTAATGAAAGCACCAAATGTTAGGGAGAAAGCTCTTAATAATGAAATAATATAGTATGAGCAGGGAATTAATTCTAAAGAAAAGAAATGATAAAGTGAGTATTCATCGTCTCTCTCATTCATTGTTCTAGTCCAGCTTATAAAGCTAAAAAAAAGAAATAATTGAACTGATCTACACCATACACTTGGTAAGATCTCACAATAAAGTAAATTGGTAGAAACAAAATTATGATGAGGTAACAACTGTCCATTTTAACTCATAATATAGTCTTTCTACCAGATAGGTTTCGATTGTTTTCGGTTGGGCCTGCCTGGGGAAACTTAGGCTTTATAAGAGGACTGCAATGTAAAATTGACCTTGTTGGATAATGGAGCCATGTTGTGCCAAGGAACTCGAGCTTCCTTGCCATTGCTGTGCCATGCTACCTTGCAAGTCTTGTTAGGCCATGTCATGACATCGTGTCGTGGCACCTGCCAAGGTATCGAATCTTGTATCATTGTGCCAAGGTCCAAGGCCAAGGCATTGTGCCAAGACCAAGGCCATGTTCAAACTTTGTTGGAGGGTTTTTCTTACAATCACACACATACAAATATTGCTTGATCAAACAAGTGTCTTATAATTTCAGTCATATAGCCATTATTACTCTTTCATGAAATCCATGGTCAACCTGTCCAAAAGTCACAAGTATTAAAATTCCAAGGCATTCCCAAGGACCATGACCAACACATATCATATATCAATTGGGAAATGCATATGAGACAAATGTTTGAGAACCAACCAATCTGATAATTGGTAGGGGATTCAGGGGTACATGATCTAGAGAGTTGGAATTTTGTTTATTCAATGCTACTTTTGTATCTTATTGATTTAATTCATAACTTTGAGATAACACAGGTGGTAAAGTCATGAGTGGATATTATAGAAAATGCAAAAAAAAGTGAAAGCACTTGAGCATGAGTGAAACACGGTAATGGAGAGGTGAAAATATGTTGTGTTTTTTAATGTTTTGTTGGAAGATATTAGACAATGATATGCAATATCCATGTGACGGATGAAGTTTAGGTCCTTTTCAAATGAGGGACTTGAACCAATATTTAGAGAGATTCCTAAATCAACAAGCAGACTAATTCCATGAGGAGGTAAATCTCATAGGCAAGGAGGTAGATAGAAGGGATCAAACTCAAAATTCCATCATTCCAAGGGATGAATTGTGAAAACTATCTTGCTCCTGACTTTGACATGATTTTGATGATGACACCAAGATCACAAAAATAAGAAAAATGGAAGAAGACATTGAAGACAAAGAAGATCAAATTTCAAGACAAATATAGTCTCAGTCTTTAATAGATAATTCTATCCTTTACACTCTAGTATGTTTAGTAAACAATGCTAAAAAGAAGATAAAACTATTTTGATAGAAATTGGAAAACTCTGAGACAATGTAAAACAATTTTCAAAATGCTAAGTAACGGGTTACTTGACTTAACTAACATGTTACTAGACCTAGGTAACAAGTTACTTGAACTGTGTCACAATGAGTAATAGGTTACTAGGATTGCATAACTGATTCCTGAACTGAGTAAAAAGTTACCCAACAAATTTGACACCGTGTAGCCGATTGCTTCAAAGCATAAACTGATTATTTTTCAAATAGAGAGTTCGGGTAATCAATTACACTACGGTGTAACCGATTACACAGAGCTGTTAAAACCAGATTTTGAAATCCAAACTAAACAACTTTCATCCAAAGTCAATGGGTTTCATTCCAATCGTGTCCCAACTTCATGGAAAGGTATATGGACTTATTAGAATCCTATTTAAAGGAATTGAAACACTCATTTCAATACATATATTGAAAAAATATTACACAACTTTCATATACAATTATGTGCACTTTTCATGCAACTTTTGTTCCAAACTTTCAGATTTTTCTGAAGTTACTTTAAGTGCAAGTTCTAAAGTTTTTCAAGCTTAATCCCTTCCAAGAGCATTGTATACTAAGTGTATTGAAAGAAATATGATTTCCACTTATAGAGTCTTTTATATCTTATAAATGTAATCTTTTCCCTAGAAATTATTCTTCAATCTTGTTGTAAAACTTGTCATCACAAGGGTATGGTGAGAAGGGGAAAGAGAGTAATTGGAAAGGTTGTTTTCCAAGGGTGTGAGGTATTAGTGAGTGTGTAAGGTACAAGGAGTCTCTTTCCGATTCAAAAAAGGCCTTTAACGAATTACATAGTGAATACGTCAAACTCACTAAACTATTCTTGAAACAGAAAAATGAGTTAGACATATTCTGAAATAAACCTTCTTCTTCTTGTCCAAATTGTATTACTCTTGAAAAATTTTCTACCTTTAGTTTAGAACTCATGAACCTAAACAAGAGTAGTAAAAACTTGGACAACATGTTAAAATGCAGAAACACTCCACCAACCGTAGAGGTCTTGGTTTTTCAAAACCTTCTTCCAATAAGAAAAAGGAGGTATCTACAAAACATAACTTTTCAAAAAAAAAAAAGTAGCCATGCTCATAAAATTTCTAATTCTACAACAAAAATACAAAAGCATCAACCTATTTGCACTTATTGTAAAAAACATGGGCATACACCTAACACTTGGATAATTAGAAAATATAGTGTGCCCATAGGACTTTCAAATGAGTAGATAAAGGTGTTAACCCTTTAGGACACAAACTGAATTGAGTACCTAATATTAGGTAACATGTTTTATAGGAATATTTGGGGAGCCGTCTGTGATTTATGGTACTTGGGTAGCAGCTGCTCAAAACACATGATGGGTGATAGGAAAGTTCTTTGTCCTTACTCCAAGGGATAAGGGATACATCACATATGGTGACAATAATAAAGGAAGAATTTTTGGAGTCGGTAGAGTCGGGAAGCCACCTTCTACTACAATAAAAGGAGTTCTATATGTTGAGAGACTAAAGCATAACCTCCTGAGTATAAGTCAAACGTGTGACAAGCGGTTCCATGTAGCATTCTATCCCAACAAATGCATCATTGAAAGTAAGGTATCCGAAAACTCTAAACTCATTGGTAAGAGAATTAATAATATCTATATGATTTCATTAAATGATTATTCTCTTCCCATTAAATGTTTAACTATAAATGATCATGACACATGACTATAGCATAGGATAATCGATCATATTTTTAAGGATCATTTGAATAAACAAATCAAAAAAGATTTGGTTGGTGGTTTATCTAACATGAATTTTGTTAAAGACAAACTATGTAGTGCTTGTCAAAAAAGTACAAACAAGCACTTCTTTCAAACCAAAGCAAATGGTTTCATGTAATAGACCATTAAAGTTACAACACATGGACTTATTTGGCCCCTCTCAGACCACAAAATTTGGTGGTAACTACCATGTTCTTGTGATAGTAGATTATTTTTCAAGATATACTTGGACTCTATTCTTAGTATTTAATGCCACGAATGAGACATTTAATGCCTTTCGCAAATACGCTAAGAGAATACAAAATGAAATTTTTGAAAATCACTACTCTAAGAACTGATCATGGGGAATAATTTCAAAATACTTATTTTGAGGAATTTTGTGATGATCTTGGTATCACTCACAATTTCTCTGCTCCTAGAGTACCACAACAAAAATGGTGTTGTAGAGAGAAATAATAGGTCTTTGGAGGAACTAGTCCATACCATATTAAATGAGACTAATCTTCGAAAGTATTTTTGCGCAGATGTAATTAGTACGGCTTGCTATGTCTCCAACTGAGTTTTAATAAAACCAATTCTAAAGAAAACCCCCAATGAACTCTTAAAAGGTAGAAAACCAAATATTTTTCACGTGCATGTGTTTGATTGTAAATGCTTTGTGCTTATCAATAGTAGGGATAACTTTAGAAAGTTTGATGCTAAAGCTTATGAATGAATTTTCATTGGGTATTCTCTTACAACGAAAGACATGCTAAGTATGTTGAATTCCTAGAGCAATTCCCTTATGTCATAAAACATAAGAATGGAAAAGCCAATACTATGGCTGATGCTCTATAGGAAAGACATACTTTGTTTTCCACTCTTGAGACAAAACTGTTGGCTTTCGAATTGATTAAAGATGTATATATTAATGACAATGATTTTGCTGATGTATATAAAAAATGTGAAAATGTTGTTGTCGATGGATACTATAGGCAAGATGAATATTTATTTAAAGAGAATCGCTTGTGTATACCTAAAGTGTCCATTAGAGACTTGCTTGTTAAGGAGTCTCATGAAGGGGGGCTAATGGACCACTTTAGGGTCTAAAAGACCCTAAATATGTTAAAGGGACACTTCTACTAGCCTCACATGAGGCGAGATGTGCAAAGGCACTGTGAGAACTTTATTGCTTGGAAGCGGGCCTAAAGTAAAAGCATGCCCTACGGGCTTTATACTCCATTTCCCATACCTGATTATCCGTGTGTAGACTTATCCATGGACTTTATTGTTGCTTTGCCAGGATCTTAAAATGGAAAAGATTCAATATTTATTGTAGTTGATCGTTTTCCAAAAATGGCATATTTCATACCCTGTAAAAAAATTGATGATGCAACTCATATTTCTCACTTGTTCTTTAAAGAAGTGGTGAGACTACATGGTCTACCATGTATTATTGTATGTGACAGGGACACTAAGTTCCTTAGTCATTTCTAGAGGACGGTGTGGGGAAAACTTGGGACTAAACTCCTATTTTCCACCACATGCCATCCCCAAAAGATGGCCAAAATGAAGTTGTTAATAGAACTTTATCTACCCTGTAGAGGGCAATCATAAAAATGAATATAAAAAGCTTGCCCGACGTTGAATTTGCTTAGAACAGGGCCACTCATAGTACCACGAAGTTGTCTCCATTTGAATTAGTTAATGGGTTCCAACCCCTAACCCCTCTTGATTTATTACCTGTGCCTAACTCATCTATGTTGCAGCATAAGGATGATAAGTCCAAAGCGGACTATGTGAAAAAGCTACATGAGCGGGTCAAGGCCCAAATACAGCAAAAGAAAGAAGGTTATGCTAAACAAGCCAATAAGGGGCGAAGATAGGTGATTTTTGAGCCTGGAGACCTAGTCTGGGCTACATGAGGAAGGAGAGGTTTCCTGCACAAAGGAAATCCAAACTCCAAGCTAGGGGAGATGGGCCATTTCATGTGCTAGAAAGAATCAACAACAATGCCTACAAACTGGATCTGCCACGTGAGTATGGGAATATTAGTGGCACATTTAATGTTGCTGACCTTTCTCCTTTTGATGCAGATGATGAAGACTTTGATTCAAAGTCGAATTCACTCCAAGAAGGAGGGGATGATATGAACCTACCAAGGCACATTAACAAAGAAGAGCTAAGTGGGCTAGGAGGGCCCATGACCTGATCCAGAACCAAGAAAGCACACCAAACTCTCAACTTATTAGTAAAGGAAGTAGCGGAATCAACAAGGCCCAACAAGGAAATCAAGCCCATACATTGCACCATTTTCATAGAAGTAACCCAAGTTGGCCACGGCCAATGTGGGGCTATTTGAGGCGTGTGAGAGTCCCATTTAATAAGTGAGGATTATCATGCCCACATGTAGTCTAGGAACTATTTTCCTTACTTATTTAAAAACGAGTACTATTTTTTCGTTTTGAGCTTTAAGTGCTTGAACTTATGGTTGTAATAAATTGCATTAAGACTTATGTAATCCAGGTACAAAACATGTGTTTAAAGGAGACATGAATACCTTCCTTTCTTTAAAGGGGCGTGCAAGCCAAGGAAAAACCTTCCTTGTTGGTCTAGTCATGATTCCACTCTGAAAGACTATAAAACACAATGCATCCTTGCCTATTTTGGAAGAACACATGAAGATCTCTACAAGGCAACTATAAATGGCTCATCAAGCAATAGGAATTGTTTCCTAATCAGGATGAGCGTGAAGATCAAGGCTATCCATCATTCTATATGATTTGGGAGACACTAATGGTTAAATAAAACCTTCCTTACTTGGCATAGGCGTGTGAAATCAAGGAGGATCATGACAAATTCTTTCCTTAAAAGAGATGGGCGTGAAGACTAATGAAGAGGGAAATTCAAACATTGCCTTGTGAATCAATTTTCAAATTGGAAGAATAAACACCTTCCTTATTTGAATTAACCATGTGCTAGGCGTGTAAAACAAAGGAAATCTAAGAGTAATTCCTTTCCTTATTGAGAATCACACGTGGGGAAATTTAATCAAGACAATGATTCCTTTCCTTAAGTGTACCAAGGAGAAGCATTCAGCCCATAAACATGCACTTAGACATGAGAAGCAAGGAAGATTCACTCATCCTTTTTTAATTCTTGCATTAAACATAAAAGGCACATGGGTAATCAAAATACGAAGGTTTTGAATGCCTATTCAATGTCTTTATGTCAATTTGTCACATGGGAAAAGGGCTAGGCCGAATTCCCTTATTTGTAACCGAATTACCTACGGCAATGGCAACTTGAATTTTATTTTAAAAAACAATCCATTGCTAGTTGAGTTTCTCCTAGTTTCTTAGTTGAACCAAGGTCATTTCTTATCAAGGTGCTCTTCCTTATGGAAAAATACATTAGGCTTATGAAGCAATCGAGCTTGTGGCGCCTTCATCTTTCTATCTATTCCACCTTCTTTTGTCAACAACATACTCAACCATACACGGTCAAAAAACCCATACGCAATCACCAACAACATCCTTACACACCTACCTAAATCATCCACAAAACCTCCCAATCTATAACCCAAAAAGCCCATGGCCAAAACACCCTCTAAACAACAACAAAAAAACAAACCCAATAATCGTTTGAAATGGATGACTGCAAACTGATTGCCACTCCTATGGGTTTTGGAACATACATTGATACTAATGAAGCTGGAAAATGTATTGATATCTCTAAGTATCGAGGTATAATTGGTTCCCTACTTTATCTTACTGCAAGTACACGTGACAACAATTGTGTGATTATAGTTTGGACATAGGATGCATTCCCTTGAAAAAAGATAACACTAGTGTTGTAAACCTCACAATGAATCTAGTGATTCATTCCCGAACCTAAGATATTGATATAAGGCATCACTTCCTTAGAGACCATGTCCGAAAGAAAGATGTACTCTTGGAATATGTTAATACATATTACCAATTAGAAGACATCTTCACTAAACCTTTGGCTAAAGAACCTTTTTTTTTATAAAATTAGACGTGAATTTGACATACTTGATGAATCATACTTGTCCTAAACATACTTATATGATTATATGTTTTCTTCATTATGTTGATGAAGACATGAACTTGAAGAAGGCAAAGTTTATTTGAAAGCTTGAAGACTTGGACAACTTTACAAAGCAACATGCCAAGACTCAGGGATATCATAGATTTAGGGGAAATTTTATATTTTATAGAAGTCCTAAGATGATTGTTTAGATTGAGTCTAGGTTAGGTGAACGTATGATGGAAGTCTCACAAGATCAAAAATTGACTTACTTAAAATTGAGACATTTCATTCATCCATACATGATTAGATAACGTTCATGCATTAATCATACATGATTTTATAGCATAAAGTTGTACATACTTTGAAATCATGCATTACATAATCATTCATCATATAGGAGGTTCATTTCACTATCAAAGAAACTACTCATGAGCTCTATTAATCGATCAACTTGAAGAGATAATCAATTATCCACATATGAAATCTGATAATCGATTAGGCAATATGATAATCGATTATTCAGAGTTCCAATATCTAATTGTTTTTATCTTATGGCATCGATAATCGATGATAAAGAGTAATAATTGATTATGTCCATCATATATAATATTTTTAGCTTATCGATAATCAATTACTAGCTTAGATAATCGATTAGATCAAATAGAAAATATTTTTGTATAAAAACCATTTTTCTTCTTATTGGTTTAGAATGCGACTTTTCAAAATTTCATATTTTCCAAGAATTCTCTGAGTGAAATCTTCTTTTTTGATTTGAGTTATGTTTCTTTGAGATTAAAGAGGGGAAAGATACAAAATTTCATATTTAAATAGAGACTGTATTGAGAAAAACCTTGCATAAATCATTATTAGAATTTAAGGGTTCTTATGAAATTTATGTTGTTAGGTTTAGGTCTGAGGTCATTTTCTGTATTAGCATATAAAGGTGCAAAGTTACTCATATTTAGTTTTTTCGTTAGCCGAGTTAGTTTAGATTCTCAAGGGTCTTGAGAATTAGTGGTAGAATGTAGTTGTGGTTAGGTTTGATATCTTCACAACTTTGCAACTGTCTAGGTGGAGAGTGATTAGTGATTGGGGCTGTACTATAAGTAGGTGTTGAGTATCCGAAAGAGGTGGGTTTGAGTTCAACCATAGTGAGACACTCTAGGCCCGAGAAGGAAGCATTTGTGAAGGTGTAATTGGAAGTGTTTTTTAAAAACACACTAGTTTCCATAATGAAGAAAAATCTTTTGAGATCAGAAGGGGAGGCCTAGATGTAGTTTGCAAGTGGCCATGCAAATGAACCAGGATAAAATCTCTTGGCACACTTTTCTCTATCCTTAATCTTTTTTACTATTCAGTTGTACATATTTTGATATTGATTCATAACATTGCTTAATTGACTCGTAATCTGTATATTGTCGATTTATCAATTTCATGTAATGTTGTTAAGTCATTGGAGTTAGCAAGAACTGTTTTGGTAAAAATTGGTTAGCAATAAAACTAATTTTCAAGATCTCAAGAATCAGAGTAATTGATTACTTTTTATCAATAATTGATTAATTGAGTGAATAATCTATTACTCTGAGTGATAATCGACTATCTTGGTCTATGTTTGTGATATTCACGATTGACTAGAAAAGCGGTTTAGTGAATCGCTCCACCTATTCACCCCCTCTAGGTGTGTTATACTCTGATTTTACCCAACAACATATTAGACTGTATTGAATTTCTAAAAACTGGTCAATTTTAATTGTCATAACCGATTACTCTACTCTTAGTAATCGATTACATTGTGTGGTATTTAAGGAAAACTCCCCATTTTTCAAACTTCATCTTCCTCATTCAAACCTCTTCAAACCGTGGTAACCCTCACACAAAAAAAGCTACCACACTCAACCGTTTTTAGTGATTTTTGAGTCTATTCATATCATATTTTTACTTCTAACTACATTGCTACCATTAGTTTCGTGTTTGATGGTCAAAATAAAAAACCCCACAAATCTCAAAACCTAGTTTTTATCAAACTTCATTTTCATGGCTTCTACATCAAGAACCAAGAAGTAACGAACCGATGTGACTCAAAGGAGACAACCAACCTTTTCTAAGGCTAATCCATTGGATCTGGCATGACTTCTTGCTAATGAGGAATAACGCAAAGTGTTCACAGAGCATTTTCTATAGGGATCCATCTTTTTTCCCAAGTTTGGTAAGTTACACTCTTTCGAGTCTGATGATTTCATTTCCCCAACCCTTCTTAGGCAAAAACACTTATTTGATTTCTATGAAATACACTGTGCCCACTACCCTTAACTTGTGAGGGTATTTTACTGCAACTTGACATTTAAGAAGAATAAAATCTTCTCTTATGTTAAAGGTAATGAAATTACCTTAGACTTTAAAACCTTGAGTTCAATTTGCGATAACATACCTTTCATAGGAATAATAGTATAATCGTGCCTTTAATGTTACTTAGAAGGGTATAACAAAAAGTATTTCTACTACTTTTGTGTAGATATACCAAGAGGGTAATTGAAATACGTAAGCAAAGGGCCATATTTGAAACTGTGAAAACATAGATATTCTATCTCCTGGTAATATAAACCTAGAGGATCTTTTGCACCATTACTTTCTCAGTTACGTTATAGTTCTAGAATTTTCAAATCATTCATAACATAGAGATATGGAACTATAACTGATGTATGCTATTAAGCATAATGACCCAATTAATTGGACTCTGATGGTAATGAGACAAATGTGGATCTTTAGAGATGATCATCGACCCTTACCTTATGCTATCATCATAACTACCATACTTGAGCATTTTGGTGTATCTACTAGTGGGGAGTCTATGATCCTACTAGATTCTCAAGATAATAAGATTGATATGGATGTAATCCACAAGATCAGATTCTTTCGAGATACCACCGATATTATTTAAAAGCATCACATTGATCATCAGACTGCTCCTTCGGGAAATCCCTTTGTTGATCTTCCTACATAACAACACTCTTCATTCCATGTTGATTCATCTTCATTTGGTTCCATGCCTTCCAATCAAATGGTCATTGATGAGTTATTCTCACTTCGAGACTACATCACCACAAGGATGGATGCTCTTGATGTTGTGAATCAACAAGTCCAAGTGGAACTTCGTCAATTATTGAATCAATTGGATTATATAGATTTCGATGTTGAGAGTGTTGAGCTATAATCTTAGAGTATGAGTATAAGATTTGCTTAGTTCATCTCTTTTGATGTTGTTGTTATTTAACTTGTTAGATGATATTTGTTTTGTTTTTTAATTGGCTTAACTTTTACTTTATGTCATGTATGAACTAATTATACTTTATTGCTTAACAATGCTATGGTATTTCAAGTTATTCCATCATATTATAGCATTTCCAACAAGGATATATACTGCTTATTCTGAATTCTGACCTTGGCTTATAAATAAGTCAAAATGTATTGTTTTACCCTTTTGGTATATATAGTGCTAGAAACTTGGATTTTCCATTTTTTGGTTAAGTCAAAATAGGGAGAAAAGTTGGAGTTTGTATTTTTTATCCAAACAATTTCAGGCACAGACTTAAACACAAAGGGGGAGTATACAAAATAGGGGGAGCATACAAATCAACCATGTCAAAATCATTTGAAGTATGTTGATCATAGAAAAAGTCAAATTTAAAAAATATGATGGTTTGTCATCATAAAAAGGGGGGAGATTGTGATGATGCTCTTCCTCCTGACCTTCAAAGACTGGAAATGTAAATCCATTCTATTATTCAGCCTTTGCTCCATAGCATCCAACTGAGCTAATCCAGATGATGATTTTTGCAGTGCATTTCCAACCGACTCCCCCTAAGTTCCTGCATTATGTTGATCTGTTCCTGCCTGGTCCTCATCTAAGTCTAGATACATAGTAGTGTAATCCTCTTGGTAGTGCCAAGTATTCCCATACTTGTAAATACCCATCTTGTGGATATAACTTTCACCAACAAGGTGATCTTTATTAGAAGACTCCATGATGATGGTGCCAAACACATCAATATGTCGAAAACCAATCACCCTTGAAATGAATATAATATAGGGTAGCAGCTTGGATTGTGAAGTAGACATACTATACCTGACCTTAAGGATCTCCTCAGGTCAATTAATCATAACATATTCCTTAACAACATACATGAACCTCAAATCATTTACGGTGGGCTGTGCATGATTTGTGTTCCTCTGAACCAAATTGTACGCTATCAGATAGTGCAACAACCTATTTTCTAGAGATAATGACCCAACTTTTGTTAATTCTCCTTGGATATACAGACGGGGACCTCTCAAACATTACTTGTAAACCTCAGCAGCATCAAATGAATTCTTAACCCAATCACAATCACCAATGCTAGCGCCATTGGTGGACAAACCACCCACATTCATAAAAATTTCCTCACTCAGCTCAAATTAATTTCCAGAAACCATACACCATTACTTTCCATCCTTACATCTAAAGTTGGCTTAGAATTCTCTAATCAAGGTAGGGTATATATTTCCCTATAATTCAAGAAAAGTGACATCTCCTTGAGCTTGCATGCCTTGCGGAAATTCAAAATTTTGTTCCACCATCCAGGTGAAATCGACATACATGAGAGAATAGTAGGGGTCTCCATGGTCCTACCCCACACTTGGATTCGAAGATGAAGCAATAGGAGTCCTTCGTACGCATTTAGCAGTTGTCTTAATCCTTTTCGGGCGACCCCTTTCCGTTTTTGATTGCAAAACAGAGAGAATTGAGAGGTGTGGGAGAATTTTGGGAGGAACCTAAACTTATGGTTTGGAATTGGGGAAATTTGGTTTCTAGGAAAATTTGAGAGAAATTAGGGTGCAATGAAGTGCAATATGGGTAGACGGTGAGGTTCAATCTTCATTTAAGCTAAAAATTCAGATTGTGTTGTTTCCAATGAGATTTAGAGAGAAAAGGGGATAGAGAGGATTTGAAAAAAAAAATGCCAAAAACACTGCTGTTTCTACTTTATCTGCTGTCGTTAATCGATTAAGATTTGTAGTTAATCGATTAATCATAGTTAAAATTCCAGTTTTTCAAAAAAATAAGCCCAGGTAATCGTTTAAGATGAGACGTTAATCGATTAAGTTTCGTGAAAAATAAAGTGTTGGCTACTAGAACTCATTCTAATCGATTAAGACTCATGGTTATCCGATTAACAATCATCAGTTTCGTAGAATCAAGTTGGTTTTTGAGTTTTAGAAGCATACAAAGATTTCTCACATATATTAAGCAATTTTCAGCAAATACACATACATATAGAGCTTATTATACTAGATCATGAATCATATTAGGAATAGAATGCATTCAACAAGTATTCATGTTTAAACATATTAGACATTTAACATGCGAAGGACATAATAAAATGTTAGACAATTTAATCAAGATATTTTTCATCAATGATTCCAAGTTCTCTTCGAAGAACATATAAGGTATCTCGTGAGTGGGGCTTGGCGAAAATATCAGCTAATTGCTTAGTAGTTTCAACAAATTCAAGTACACAATCGCCTTTTTGAACGGGATCACACAGGAAGTGATGTCTAATTTCAATATGCTTGGTTCTCGAATGCAAAACGATATTTTTGGATAGGTTTATGGCACTTGTATTATCACATTTAATGGGGATATTTTCTAGATTAAGACCAAAGTCCTTAAGTTGCTGCTTCATCCATAGGATTTGAACGCAACACACACTAGGGCGATATATTCCGCTTCGGCGGTGAACAAGGCAACACAAGCTTGCTTTTTACCGTGCCATACAACTAAGGAATTGCCTAGTAAGTAACAAGTCCGAATAGTGCTCTTCCCATCCAACTTACATACAGCGAAATCAGAATCAGAATATCCTACCAAGGATAATGAGGCATCCCTAGGATACCATAATCCTAAATTTATTGTTCCTTTTAAATATCTCATGATACGTTTAACAACACTATGATGTGAATCTTTAGGTAATGCTTGAAATCTAGTACACATGCAAACACTAAACATAATATCGGGGCGACTCACTGTCAAATATAATAAAGAGCCGGTTATCCCTTAATACTTGGTTACCTCAATTGCTTTTCCCTTTTCGTCTTTGTCTAGATAGCAAGCAGACACCATAGGTGTAGAAGCTTCTTTACATTTTTCAATGTCGAACTTTTTGAGTAACTCCTTGCAGTACTTCGATTGATGAATGAAGATGCCACTTTCCATTTGTTTAATTTGTAGCCCAAGGAAGAAAGTCAGCTCATACATCATCGACATCTCAAATTCTCCCTACATCATCTCATAAAATTCTCTACAAAGAATATTGTTAGTAAATCCGAAAATTATATCCTCAACGTATATTTGAACTAATAATACATGATCATCTAATCTACGGATAAAGATGGTAGTATCAACCATACCCCTCATGAACCCTTTTTCCAAAAGGAAAGAGCTGAATCTGTCATACCAAGCTCTAGGGGTCTATTTCAGACCATGGAGAGCATTCTTAAGCTTATATACATGGTTCAGATATTTGAAATTTTCAAAGTTGGGAGGTTTATCAACAAGCACCTCTTCTTGAATGTAACCATTCAAAAAGGTGCTCTTAACATCCATTTGAAAGAGCTTAAAGTTCATAATCGATGCAAAGGATAGAAGCATCCTAATGACCTCTTATCTGGCTACAGGAGCGTAGGTCTCATCATAATTGATGCCTTCCTCCTAGTTGTAGCCTTTGGCCACTAAGTGTGCCTTATTTCTTATGATCAAGCTAGATTCATCTAGTTTTTTTCGGAAGACCTATCTAGTATCAATCACTGGATGTTCTTTTGGCTTAGGGACCAAGTCCCATACATTATCGCTCAAACTAGTTTAGCTCTTCTTGTGTAGCTATATCCTAGTGCACATCCTCAATGGCCTCATCAATGGTCTTTGGCACAATTTGATATATGAAAGCAATGAAGTTACAAAATTACGTAAAGAACTACAGGTTACCACCCCCGTAGATATATCACCTATAACTTTGTCAAGTGGATGATCTTTCTTGGTCTTTCACGCGATCGGCAAGTCCTGATGCTTATCTTGGACGATTTGCTTTGCTTATTCTTCTTTGTCCTGGACCATGTCCTTAGAGTATGCTTCTTCTAAAGCACCTGCAACATCATCGTAAAATACCTTTCTCTTCTCTTTTGGAGAAGATTCGTCAAAATGAACATGTACAGACTGTTCTACTGGCATGGAATATTTATTAAAAGCTTTACTATGCAATGAATACCCTAAAAATATTCCCTCATCCGCTTTTGAGTCATATTTTCCTAGCGCGCTTTTTCCTTTATTTAAAATAAAACATTTACATCCGAAAGCATGAAAATGAGTAATATTAGGTTTTCGGCCTTTTAAAAGTTCATAAGGAGTTTTAAAAAAAGTAGGTCTCAAGAGTATACGATTTATCACATAGCAAGCATTATGCACTGCATCAGCCCATTTAGGAACCTTGCTCTCGTTCAGCATGGTTCTAGCAAGCTCCTCTAAGACTCGATTCTTCCTTTCAACAACTCCATTTTGTTGAGGGGTACGAGGAGTCGAGAACTGATGCATGATACCATGTTTATTACAAAAATTTTCAAACGGGTGGTTTTCAAACTCACCACCATGATCAGATCGAATGAATACTATTTTAAGATTAAACTGATTTTGAATTTGTTTGGTAAGGTTTTTGAAAGATTTGAATGCATCACTCTTAGAAGATAAAAATAGTGTCTATGTGAATCTAGAGAAATCATCAATAATTACTAAATCATAGAAACTACCACCAAAACTCATTATTTGTGAAGGTCCACAGAAGTCCATATGGAGAAGCTCTACAGGTCTTGTTGTGGATATTACATTCTCTTTACCAAAAGAGTTTTTAACTTGTTTACATTTTTGACTAGTATCACAAGTTTCCTGAGTTTTTCAAGTTTTGGCAGACCCTCAACCAAATTATTTTTAGATAGTTTATCTAGATGTTTTACATGAATATGAGCGACGTCCCTATGCCAAAGCCATATATCATCATCTTTAGATATAAAACATTTTGAAAATAATGTCGTGACATCGTCTAGGTTAACCATATAGATGTTATTAATATGATATCCGACAAATTTGACCTTATTAGATAAACTGTCACGAATTATGCAACACTCAGAGTCGAAAGATAAATGATTACCTTTGTCACAGAGTTGGATGATACTCAATAGATTGTGCTCCAGGCCTTCAACATATAGTATATTCTAGATCACTGCCTGAGTTGAGTTGCCAATTGTCCTAGTGCCAAGTATCCTTCCTTTGTTGTTGTCTCCATACGTGACAAACCCTTTTTCTTTCAATGATAGATCTAGGAATTTCGATCTATCACCCGTCATATGCCTCAAGCATCCACTATCAAGATACCAATGCTACCCGTGTGCTCGTAGACATACCTGCAAAATAGATCACTTGCCTTTTTCAGGTATCCAATTTATATTGGGTCCTTTTCTATTAGTAACTAGGGAGTTATCTCCCTTTTTCATCCAAGCATATACACCACTAGGTACACCATACTTCCTGATATAGCAAGAGTAGGAAGTGTGGCCATGTGTGCCACAATAGAAAC
This sequence comes from Lupinus angustifolius, assembly GCF_001865875.1. Taxonomy (NCBI): domain Eukaryota; kingdom Viridiplantae; phylum Streptophyta; class Magnoliopsida; order Fabales; family Fabaceae; genus Lupinus; species Lupinus angustifolius. Next base: position 242,919 of record NW_017719102.1, read on the forward strand.
ATGTAGGAACTTTCTTATTATAATTTTTTTATTAGGTTGAGTTACACGTTTCCTATATGGTCTTTTCCTACGCATAGGGGGGATATATCCTAATCCAGTATGGTCACCAACATTTCTAGTTTGACTAAGCATAGTGTCTAATTGATTTTGACTCTATGAGTTTTGCGAGTTTTTCGTTATGTTTCAAATTCTCATTTTTCAAAGTCTCGCAAGACTCACAACCAATTGATTGACATAATTTATCATTTGAGCAATTGCATGTATTAGAGGAAAATATAAGATCGAAGGTTTCATTCTCTAGTTTCAGCTCATCTAATTCATTCTGTAATAAAACTATGTTTTGTTCATTTAGAAGGATTACTCGTGTTTTTCAGAACTAATTCTAGCTAATTTTTTTAATTCTTCATGCAATTCAACATAAGCATTATATAAGTCCTCATAAGGAGGTGAATCATCAGAAGAAGAAGATGAGGTGTCATAGTATACCTCATTATTTACCTCTTTTGAATTTGAGTCGCAAGCTTCATTTGTTCTGGTCATTAGGCATAGCTTGGCGGTCTCCTCTTTATCTGAGGTACTTGATGTCGTATCCTCGTCTAATACGTCCTAGACAAATTAGGCCTTCTTTGACTTGAATTCCCGAGGAGTGCTCTTGAGATAGGTAGGATATTGAACTCTCATGTGTCCTGGCTTACCACATTTGTGGCATGTGAAACGCTCTTTGTTACCTTTTCCTTTTCTAGTTGATTCACACGCTTCTTTCTTTTGAAAACGTTTAAAGCCTCATTTCTTTAATAAATTTCCGAATTTTCGTACGAGCAGGCTCAACGTTTCATCATCAATATCTGAATCAGACTCAACATCTTCTTTCTCTTTAGTAGGTTCAGACGTTTTTGCTTTAAGAGATATGCCTTTCTTCTTGCGCTCTGATTCCTTACGCATCGTCAAGCACCCAAGTTCCATCTCGTGCTCTTGAAGCTTTCCAAATAATGTTTCCAAAGGCATGGAGTCAAGATCCTTGGATTCCATGATAGTTGCAACCTTAGGTTGCCATCTCCTGTCAAGACAACATAAAATTTTATTAGTTAGTTTTCCTTTGGTAAAAAATTTATCTAGAGCAACTAAATGGTTTACTATGTGTGTGAATCGCTTTTGCATGTTGCCGATAGATTCACTCGACAACATACGAACCAACAGGTACTCATGTGTCAGGGCATTCATCCTGGAACGCTTGACTTCGCTAGTGCCTTCGTGAGTCACTTGTAAAGTGTCCCACATTTCCTTGGCACTTGGACACTGTGAAACCCGGAAGAATTCATCGTATGACAGGGCCGATGTGATGATGTTTTTAGCATGTAGGTTGTATTGAGCCTTTTTATGCTCATCATCGGTCCATAAACTCTTGGGTTTTTCTTTCGGTTCATCCTCTACTAGATGCATTGGGACGAAAGTCCCGTTGACTACGAATTCCCAAATATCTGAGTCAATGGCTTAAATGAATATTTTCATCCGGACTTTCCAGTACGAATATCCTTCGCCACTGAATACGAGAGGGCACTTAATGGATGTGCCATCACCGCCAAAGGGGTTGGTGGAACCCATTTGTTTTCCATTAAGGATGACACTATGCGGTTGAGCTAGCACGTCGTACTAGCTTTGATACCACATGTTAGGTATCAGTGGACAAAACACACCTA